>NW_025410277.1:0-8303 GCF_002201575.2 Neomonachus schauinslandi
ATGAGCGCCGAGGCACGTCCTCCGAGAGGGATCCTGTAGGGGCGCCTGGCTGGCTCGGTCGGCAGAGCATGCAGCTCTTGGTCTTGGGGTCAGTGAGCTTGAGCCCCACATTGCGGGGTAGGGTTTACTTAAGAAATAAAGTGGCATTAAAAAAAATGATGACTGAAGATGAGTACCTGAAGTCCTGGGGATTGTCAGATACCTTGATGATGTCAGAGTGTCTGAAAAGGAATTCTAAGGGAATGTCGGCTCAGTTCTACATCCCCAAAGCCATAGCAAGTTCCAGGATCTTCCACCGCTTTCTGTACTTGTAAGTTTTGGGATATACTCATAAACTGTTCTTGCATGAGATATGCAGGGGGCAGAACAAAAGTGTCTCAAATTCCAGGTAGTGGGAATTTCTCAATAATGATACTTTTAGGGGTGTCTGGCTGGCTCAGTTGGTAGGGCATGAGGCTCTTGATCTTAGGGTCGTGAATTTGAGCCCCGCATTAGGCTCCTCGCTCAGCATGGAGTCTGCATGAGATTCTCTCTACCTCTCCCTCTGCCCCTCCTGCTCATGCTCTCTCTCTCTCAAATAAATAACATCTTTAAAATAATTTTTATTTTTTAATTAAAGTAATTTAAGATCTATAGAAAAGTTGCAAAAAATTGAAGTTCTCATATACCCTTCACTCAGCTTCCCCTTACCTTAAAGTCTTACATAACTATAGAATATTTATCAAAATCAGACAATAAATATGACAGTAAACATTTGAGAACATCAGAAGGAAGTATTAACAAAATAAAAGTTAAAAATAATTTCAAAATTGTAAAATAATACCACAATTAGCGTTGAAAAGTTATTCTTAAAACAAGATTTTAAATACACAAAGCTGGGCGCCTGGGTGGCTCAGTTGGTTAAGCGACTGCCTTCGGCTCGGGTCATGATCCTGGAGTCCCGGGATCGAGTCCCGCATCGGGCTCCCTGCTCGGCGGGGAGTCTGCTTCTCCCTCTCCCACTCCCCGTTTGTGTTCCCTCTCTCACTGTGTCTTTCTCTGTCAAATAAATAAATAAAATCTTTAAAAAAAAAAAAAATACACAAAGCTTTAGTTGCCCTGATAGGATTGATCTTTGTTTTGTTAGTATTCGAGGCAAAGGAGAGAGTTTTCATCTTAGATTGATGTTGGTTGAATTAAGAATGTGTCTAAAAGCATTTTTAGATGGGGCTTTTAGGGTGCATGTTGCTTCGTGTAAGCTCATTTTCTTTTTTGACAATGAAAATATTTTGTGTACTTGCTCTGATTTTTACTTTGCTGTTGAAATCAATATTGCTTTTGCTAAATCAGAATTTAGACCATTTTGACAATATTCTTAAAATTTTTTTTATTGAGGTATAACTGATACACATTTTATATTAGTTTCAGGTGTACAGCATAATGATTCAATATTAATATTCACATCTCTATAATCTTCTATTACAGTATTTTAATTTATATATAAAT
Source organism: Neomonachus schauinslandi (assembly GCF_002201575.2). Classification (NCBI taxonomy): domain Eukaryota; kingdom Metazoa; phylum Chordata; class Mammalia; order Carnivora; family Phocidae; genus Neomonachus; species Neomonachus schauinslandi. Next base: position 1,486 of record NW_025410277.1, read on the forward strand.
TAAATATATAAATATACATAAATTTAATACATAAATACATATATTTAACTATGAACCTTTGGCAAATGTTAAACCCTGGAGAACACTGGGCAAACATTTTTGGTTTCAAGTATTCAGATAATGGAACGTTATTCACCGCTCTGAGCAAGATTTAACACTACACAGAATCATTTATCAGGATTGCCAGTTGAAGGACTTACTTTGCTTCTGAAACTTGATTTTTTTTTTTAAGATTTTATTTATTCGAGAGAGAGAGTGAGCAAGAGAGAGAGCACAAGCAAGGGGAGCGGCAGGCAGAGGGAGAAGCAGGCTGAGCAGGGAGCCCGATGTGGGGCTCGATCCCAGGACCCTGGGGTCATGAACTGAGCCGAAGGCAGACGCTTAATCAACTGAGCCACCGAGGTGCCCCTAAAACTTGATATTTCTTGAACAGTCACTTTATAAGATTTGTAAAAAAATGTGCTGTACAAATGAGCTTATTAACATTGATTTGATTTGCAGGAATGACTCACTGTCAGCAGCACGCAGGGCCACGAACGCAAACACTTATAAACACACTCCTAGCATAGCAACAGCTACAAGCCAAACTAACTGATTAGATCCTGGTCACTTCTCTCCTGTTACTCTCATCCTGGTCAATCTTAATCTTTTACTTTGTGTGTCAGTATTTTCTGCTCTTGCTTTCAACTTGACATTGGTGGATTCCTTCGAACCCGAAATGCATCTACGTTTATTTCTAGGCTTTATTCTCACAGGAGAATTACAGTATTTCCTCTTGTGTTCCACTTTCTTGACTGATTTTTCTTCGGATCCAGAAAGACATATGCATTTCCCAAGAAACGCTGAGAAGGAATTCCCACAGGGGAGCACTACGCAGTCTCAGTTCAATTACCTAAAACTAATTTCAAGGCTTAAAATTCCGCGGACGACCTGGATATTGGAACCCCAACTGTAATTTTGCAAGAGGGCTGGTCTAATTCTGATGCATTCTCAGTAGTCCTTTGGAATCTTAGCTTATTCTAGAAAAAGGTCTCTTTTTAGACTTCTCACCTCGGACAGGCCCTAGGCTTTGAGTTTGTGACCACTTCTCCTGAGAGGGCCATTGAAACAAAAGTTCTGTTTTCTGGGCAGATGCCCCGGGGTGGTGCCATTTCTGTAGTTATTTACCTGTCTGGATTTCAGTTTTCCTTTGGTTTTGAATAGTGCACTTCCATCTTGTCAGTGTATTGATAGCTTTGAGATTTTTTCTATATTTCCTCCAACTTTCTAAACTTTTTTTCTGTGAGAGGATCGCCCAAATAACCCAAACTTCAGTTATTAGAAATGAAAAGCCCCGGGGCACCTGGGTGGCTCAGTCGTTAAGCATCTGCCTTCGGCTCGGGCTCCCTGCTCGGCGGGAAGCCTGCTTCTCCCTCTCCCACTCCCCCTGCTTGTGTTCTCTCTCTTGCTGTCTCTCTTTCTGTCAAATAAATAAATAAAATCTTTAAAAAAAAAAGAAAAAACCCCGATAGTTTTATTATTTTTTTAAAGATTTTATTTATTTATTTGAGAGAGAGAACACGTGCACCAGCAGTGGGGAGGGGCAGAGGGAGAAGGAGAAGCAGGCTCCCCACTGAGCAGGGAGCCCGATGCGATGGGGGGGCTCCATTGATTGCAGGACCCTGGGATCATGACCTGAGCTGAAGGCAGACGCTTAACTGACTGAGCCAACCAGGCGCCCCACAAAGCCCTGATGGTTTTAGATAAGCCATTATTTATATAAGCCAACCAGAGAATTTGGAGTTTTAAATTTGGAGTTAGCACGTAGAGTCAGGGTAGAATAGTGGAGGGTAGTAGGAGGTGTCTCTGATTATAGAGTATTGGGGAATGAAATGCCATTTTGCAGCCCTCAGGATGACATTCAGTTCAGTCACTCATTCACCCAGCAAATGTTTGTTGAGTTTTTGCTGTGTGCCAGGCGCTGTGCTAAGGGGAGGGTAATAAACACAGATGTGCTCTCTGCCCTCAAAGAGCTTCTAGTCAAAATGAGTTGCTGGTTAATAAGCTAAGGTCTATATCTAAGACACAGTAGCTTCAAATTTGATAAATCGGTTGACTTCCAGAGCAGTGGAAACATGTAGGGTTAATCCACAGGTTTTCACATTTCCCAGTACATACTTTTATTTGTTTAGTTATTTATTGATTTTTTATTTTTTATGATTTATTTCTAGTTTTTATTTAAATTCAAGTTAGTTAACGTACATGGTAAAATTGGTTTCAGGTGTAGAATTTAGTGATTTATCACTTACATACAACACCCTGTGCTCATCACAAGTGCCCTCCTTAATCCCCATCGCACATTCAGCCCATCCCCCCGCCACCTCCCTCCATCAACCCTTAGTTTGTTTTCTGTAGTTAAGAGTCTCTTAGGGTTTGCTTCCCTCTCTTTTTTTCCCCTTCTCCTGTGTTCATCTGTTTTGTTTCTTAAATTCCACATATAAGTGAAATCATACGATACTGGTCTTTCTCTGACTTATTTTGCTTAGCATAATACCCTCTAGCTCCATCCATGTCATTGCAAATGGTTAAGATTTCATTCTTTTTGATGGTGAGTAATATTCCATTGTATATATATACCAGTACATGTCACTTTTAGACCCCCTAATTAGGACTATATCCTGTAGCCCTGAGAGAATCTTATTTCAGCATATAATAGTTTTGTTCTATCTCTAGGAGAGGATCACGTGCCTCAAAGTGACAAGTACATTCATTTCTTTACCCAGCAAATATACCTCGGTATTTAACCACACTGTTTGCCTTGCTGCCTCTGACTCATGGCCGTAGTTACTTCATTATGGGCAAGAACCCCACTGTCCTGAATCAGTGCAGTAGACGGCCAAGTGTACAGCCAGCCTCTTCCACATCAGGAACCTTGTTCCTAAGCTTCTCTTCCCTTTAAGGTAACGTCAAGAGGAATGTTGACCAGAGAAACTCTCAGGGTAATTTTACAAGACTGTTGCAAATCAAATCAGAACATGCTTTTAGGAACAGACCATTTTCAGCAAGATACTGAGTGAGATTTAAGGCCCACTAAAGAGAGCCATTCAATTAACAAGTTGGAAAGTTACTGATATGGAACAATAACATCTTTATACTGAAGTGATATATAATAGTCTAGACATTTTTAAAATTGGAAAGTCTAGTTTTTCTACATATGGAAGCAATTTGTTATTCTGAAGATTCCTTGGAATGCCTCAGGTATTAAAAATTCATTCTCAAACTAGTAAAAAGATAATGGAGTTAAATAGCCAAAACATTTTGTGGTCTTTCAAGATATAAACATTTATGTGAAAGGAATCATAATCTATCTTTCTGGTTTGTCAGTACATAAGAAAAAAGCAAGTATCCTTGACTTGTAACATCTGGTTCAGGGTGTTGGCTCAGTAAAAATTAGCTCAGTTACTTGTAATGGATTTTATCTTGGTATAAAACAGCAACCAAAATAAAATAAAACAACAACCAGAGTCAGAAGGCATTAATAATCTATGTTAGTTCAGGACTGAAACTAGTTTTCTTTTTACGATAGGTATTTCAATGTACGTCAAGAAATGTAGCTTGAAATGGTTAACTTAGTTATAATTAACGTGAATCACTATTCTTTTTTTTTTTTTTTTTTTAAAGATTTTATTTGACAGAGAGAGACACAGCGAGAGAGGGAACACAAGCAGGGGGAGTGGGAGAGGGAGAAGCAGGCTTCCCGCGGAGCAGGGAGCCCAATGCGGGCCTGGAGCCCAATGCGGGCCTCGATCCCAGGACCCTGGGATCATGACCTGAGCTGAAGGCAGACGCTTAACGACTGAGCCACCCAGGCGCCCCTCTTTTTTTTTTTTTTTAAAGATTTTATTTATTTGACAGAGAGAGAGGGAACACAAGCAGGGGGAATAGGAGAGGGAGAAGCAGGCTTCCCATGGAGCAGGGAGCCTGATGTCGGGCTCGATCCCAGGACCCTGAGACCATGACCTGAGCCGAAGGCAGACACTTAACGACTAAGCCACCTAGGCACCCCCACTATTCTTAACTTTGTAGTGTGGCTTCGGGAACATTTCCTCACCCTCAGCTCTGGGCAGAAGGGTGGAGAAAATGGAATAGATCCAGGGATTTTAAGTATCGGTTTCAGATTTCACTGAGGCTTTGAAGGACCCAGGGAAACTACCAGCCTCCCGCTAGCATGGAACCTTCAGCTGTGAGCGTTCCTGCCACCACGCGGCTGCCTGAGTGCACCACCTCCTACCCTTCACTTTCCCAGACATAGCAAGACCCAGGAAGACTCTAGGGCAGTCATTGATGCAGCAAATATTGAGCTCCTGCTGTATTCCGAGCAGTGATCTCTGCCCTCGTGGGGAGAGACAAACAGTAAATGAGTAGAAATATAAATAGGTATTAGAAGGCAGAAGACGCTATGGAATCAGGGAAGACCTCACTGAAAAATGACATTTGAGCGAAGATCCGAATGATTGTAGGAAGCCAGCCAAGCCATTTTTGGGGTAAGAGGAATTGTCTCTGGCAGATGGGACAGCACGGACAAGAGTGCATCTAGTGTTTGAGGAATGGCAAGGAGGTCAGTTCAGCTAGAGCGAAGGTGTGGGTTTTATGGTTCATTGTTGAGAGTAAGACGAGAAGCCACGGGAAGGTTTTGAGCAGGGGAGTGGTAAGATCTGACTTACAACGTTACAGAGTCCCTCTGGGTGGCCTGGACCAGGACAGTAGACTGAAGATCATGGGAGCACGCAGTTCTGGGGACATTTTGAGTCCGAGCCTGTAGGACTTGCTGGTGGGTTGGGCGTGAGGTGTGAGAGGAGAAGAGTCAAGGATGACCCTGAGGTTGGACAACTGGAAGGACTGGAGTTGCCAGTAATTTCTCAATTCATGGTGAAGACAGCAGGAGACGCTGGCTGCTGGGGGAGGTGGGACGGTGCAGAAGTCAGGAGCTCAGTTTTGGTCATGTTGTTGTGCCCGTAAGACGTCCAGGTGCAAGTGTTGCTTAGGCAGTTTGATAACAGCCCCGGAGTTCAGGGGAGAGGTGAGGGCTGGAGACATTTGTTAGTGACAAATACATTTTGGCAGCACACAGACATTATTTAAAGCCACGACATTTAATGAGATTACTTTAAAAAGTTTTTTTAAAAAGAAAGTATAGATAGAGAAAAAGAGAGGTGGCTGAACCTTCCCAGGAGTTGAAGGAACTGGAAGAGTTAGATGGTGACCATAATTATAATTAACTGAGCACTTACTACTTGTCAAACAACGTGCTGGGTCTTTGAGCATTTTTTCTAATCTTCCACATTGGCCACGTTGGACAGACGGGAAAGCCGAGGTTGGCCCAGAGCCTCACAGTTAGTGGTGGCGCTGTGGTTCGAATTCAGGCCAGTCTCATCCTGTGGGCTCAGTGCTTGTCACAGAGCCCCACCATGGTGTCCCTGCGTTTCAACTTAAGGAGGGACTGCTTGATCTCTGAGAGTGGGTGGTAGGAAGCAGCACTTGAAAAACTCAGAAATACAAGTGCTCGCGGAGGAGGGATCCCGAGTGACCCTTGCCAACTTCCAAAATAATGTATGCCGGGCATAACATTGTTTAGTACTCTCATCTGTTGAAAACTGTAAGAGCATATATGTATGTGTCGATATCCTTTGAAAAAATATTTAACCCTTCCTCGCAGACATACTTCTGACTGCTAGCCTATCATGAAGTTACACAAGTTTCCAAATTGCTTACCCATTCGTGCTAGCAACATCCCAAAGCTGCTCACGGTTCAGCTTCTCTATTTGAACCCTAACCTAACTCCTAACCCTTTAAGTTCATCACCAGGTTTAAACTCTGAGGCATCTTAAATGCATCTCACAGCCCTGTCCCACTGAGAGCGTTCATACCCTTCGGAGCATATCAGATTTCCCCCAAACACCTCTTATTTTCCTATATGCCAGCCTTTATTGCCTTTTACAGCGCTCCCAGGCTCTCGCCTTCTCTTCTCCCAGTTGTCTCTTTTCATCCGGGCTTCCTCTCTTCCTCCGCTGCGGAACTTATCTTTAGGTCTTAGGGGTCTGTCCTCTCCCTCAGTTGCAGATGCTCTGTCCATACCGCCAGAGGCTGAGCACCATGGATGCCCTATGAGTAGCTTTAGCCAGAGCCGTCTCCTCTGCAGTTCTTCCTTAGGCTGAGAGGCGGCTGCACTGAATAAGAGCGGAAACCACATTTCCAGTCATATCCATGTTTCCCGCATTCCTGCTGTGTGCTGGGTAGTTGCAGATCTAGGAGAAGCCCTGGGGCGCGCCAGGGTCTGAGAGCGGGGAAGACCAGGAAAATGGACTAGCAAAGGACAAGAAGCAGATAGTCGAGTGAGTGGGACTGATCCATTAGAGCAGGTGCACTGAGGAAGCAGAAGAGGGAGGGCTGACTTGCTGGAACACAGTCTCTGAGGGGTTAGGCGGGAGTGGGATCCAGTGAACCAACAGAGAGACTGGCCTGTTAGAGGAGCAGAGACAGTTTTTCCATTTTAACAGGAGGGGAGGCAGAGTGTGTGGGTACAAACGCAGTGGGATGGTAGATTTGATAGGGGAAGGGTGAAGAAACAGCAATAATTTCTAGAAGAAAAAGGCAGAAAGCAAGGCAACAGCAGACTAGGGCCCAAAGCCAACATGGCCGTGTCACTTTGGGCAGGTGTGCCAGAGAGCTGCGAGCCCACGTGTCGTCAGGAAAGAAAGCACGCCACAGACTGATCTGCGGATGCAGGGCCTACAGGATGCTAATGAGAAATAAAAGCAGGAGAATGGCGGGCCAGGTCC
>NW_025410278.1:0-3145 GCF_002201575.2 Neomonachus schauinslandi
ATGCTTAACCAACTGAGCCACCCAGGTGCCTCTCTATTGACCATTTTTAAATCAGATTGTTTTGTTAATAATTTGCATGAGTTCTTTGTACACATTGAATATTAACCCCTCATCAGATATAGTTTTGAGACTCTCTCCTTCCATTCCTTAGGTTGCTTTCCATTTTGTTAATGCTTTCTTTTGCTGTGCAGGAAAACTTCTTAGTTTGATGCAGCCCCATATGTTTATATTTTATTTTGTTCCCTTGTGTTTGAAATCATATCCAAAATAGCATCTCTAGGACCAATGTCAAGGAGAATTCTACCTATGTTTTCTTCTATAAGGTTTAAATAAAACAAAAGATAAAAGGTCTTACATTTAGGTCTTTAATACATTTTAGTTTGATTTTTGTATGTGATATAAACTAGCAATCTAGTTTTAGTACTTTGCATATAGTTGACCAGTTTTCCCACCATGATTTACTGAAGAGACAGTCCTTTCCTTAATGTATATTCTTGCCCTCTTTGTGTAAATTAATCAAACATATATGTGTGAGTTTATTTCTGGGTTGTCTATTCTGTCCCATTGATCTATGTGTCTGTTTTCATGTCAATACCATACTGATTTGAACAGTATAGTTTGTATTATACATTGAAATCAGGGAGCATATGTCTCACTTTTTTCCTTTTCTCAAGATTGTTTTGCCTATTTGAGGTCTTTTGTGTTTCCATGCAAATTTTAGAATTATTTGTTTTACTTTTCTGTGAAAAATGTAATTGGCATATTGGTAGGGATTTTACTGAATCTCGTTGTTGCCTCACCAGAGGTACTGACCTGCAGATTTCTTTGAGTAGTATGGGCATTTTAACAATATCAATTCTACCAATCTATGAACATGAAATTTCTTTCCATTCATTTGTCATTTATCTACTTACATCAATATCTTATAGTTTCCACTGTACAAGTCTTTTACGTCCTTGTTTAAATTTATTCCTTGAAAAATTATTTCTTGATATTTTATTCATTTTGATATGATTACCAATGGGATTTTCTTGATTTCTCTTTCTAAAAGCTCATTATTATTGTATAAAAACAGAATAAAGGTCGCCTGGGTGGCTTTCATTGGGAACAAAGATGATTTCTTATCTATATAAGTCAATAGAAAATATTTATTTTATTTTAATCTGTGGGAAAAGGGACTTTTTTATCTTAATTACTATTATGAATAAATCTATTGTCTGTGTTGATTTATGTGGTTAATTCTATCATGTGTGAATTATTTTTTAATTAGTGTGACTTATTTTCAGAGAGAGATGTTCACTTCCACTCTTCATGATTACTGTATATATTTTTAAGTAAGTTGTATGTCCATTATGGGTCTTGAACTCATGACCATGAGATCAACAGTCATATATTTTACTGATTAAGCCAGCCAGTGATCACTACATATTTAAATGTACACACGTCAATCGGCTTAGCTTGTACATAATGATTTTTAACTCACGTATACCCTCAGAAAATCCTCTTCTAGCAAAAATTATGAGAATATTTCCTACAAGATTTTTATATATTTTTCATATTCATTTAACTTTATTTGAAATTTATTTTATAAAATTATATGAAACTGAGATATACATTGCTTTTTCAAATAAATTATTCACTCTTTAAATAATCCATCTTCAAAATTGCACACACACACACAGAGGTGGTGTTGTTGACACAAAATGAACACACTTTTTAGAATCTCTAAAAGAAACGTTTTTTTTTTTAGTTTTTGTTCTGTTTTTGTTTTTGTTTTTCCAGCCCAGGTTAGGACAACTGCCTGGGATACAGTCTTTACTAAGGACATAAAACATGAAATGTTCAAATCATTAGGTGAAAGGTACTTCAGAAAGTTATAGACCTTATCTTAGGACTGTGAGCTTAGGACTTAGTTTATCTGCAGGACTGTCTGACTTCAGTCTCATGGGAACCAGGGGGGTTCTACACTTAGCCATATGCTTGGAATATGCTCCATTTTAGGTTATTTATAAATGAATCAGATGTACACTTGGTGCCAAGGTCAGAAATTGAATTTGCTGACTCTGGTAATGGTTAAAGTTTGGTTTCCTTGAGATCCAATGAGCAGGGCCCATGCACATTAAAAGTTGAAAATCTCCTTTATTTTATCTATGTCTAACATATATTTTACTTACAGTGCCTCAGTCATTTACTCTTATTTCTGAGGTCCAAAGTCCAGAACAAAAATACTATAATGATGTATGAAAGCAGGACAAATGTAAATTTTAATGTACTAAATATAAAATAAATATATTTTTCAATAGTGAAAACTGGAGAAGTGAGAGCAAAATGTATTCCTACAACAGAAATTTCATAATGGATCCCGTTTGGCTGCTTCCAGTTTATCCAATTCCTCTCACTATAGACGTCCCAGAAAATGTTTCTCTAGCCATTTTCTCAAAGCCCCCTTGATGTCTTTGTTCCTCACACTGCAGCTAAGGGGGTTCAACACAGGTGTGAAGATGGTGTAAGAAGAAGAGACCACCTTGTCATGGGCCACTGAGCAGTAGGATCTGGGCCGCACGTAGATGAGTAGGAGAGTGCCACAGAAGAGCCCCACCACAGCCAGGTGAGAGGACCAGGTGACAAACGCTTTCTTCTGAGCTGCAGTGGACCGCATGCGGAGCCCAGCAGCCAAGATGAGACTGTAGGAATGCAAAGTGAGAAACAGAGGGATCAAGAGCATCAGGAGGCAACACACATACGTGAAAAACTTTACAAAGGTAGCGTGGGCACAGGGAAGGTGCGTGAGTGTGGGTGCCTCACAAAAGAAGTGGTTGATTTCTCGAGAATGGCAGTAAGGGAAGCTCAGAGTGGCACCAGGCTGCATCAGCCCATCCACCCATCCTGGAAGCCAGGAGCCTGTGGTCACGTGCAAGCAGAGCTTCTGATTCCTGAGGATGGGGTAGCGCAGGGGGTGACGTAAGGCCACATAGCGGTCATAGGCCATGGCCGCTAAGAGGAAGAACTCACCCTCTCCCAGCATGGGAAACAGTAAACTCCGGGCTCCACAGCCAACAGGAGAGATGGACCTGGTGCCCATCAGGTAGTTGGTTGCCATTTGGGGGACTATGGTGGAGACCAGCATCATGTCCATGAGGGAGAG
>NW_025410278.1:3245-8300 GCF_002201575.2 Neomonachus schauinslandi
ATTTGGGGGACTATGGTGGAGACCAGCATCATGTCCATGAGGGAGAGCTGGCTAAGCAGGAAGTACATGGGTGTGTGCCGCTGGGGTCCTCATAGATGAGCACAATCATGAGGGCATTGCCCATCAGGGAGATGAGGAAGAGCATGAGCACCATTGAAAAGAGGAACAGATGGGTCTGAGTGTAGTTAAAAAGCCCTAAAAGAATGGAGTTTATCTCTGTGGTGTCATTTGCATCTTCCATGGCTCCATTCATGCCTGGAAGACAAGGAATGAGAGTTGCTTGGAGCTAAGTTTAGGCATTTACTTAAGAAGAGGTGGTCAAATGACACAGAAACCAAAATGAGACTTGGAGGAATAATTACAACTTTAATCTTTCACTTTGTGACAGGATATTTGCCTTAGCATCCTATCACACTGCTCTGCTGTTATTACACAGTATTTTTTAACCCTAAGATAATTGCATAACAAATATATATCGCAGTACACATTACATTTCTATTATTTCTCTATGTCTTCTTAGTATGCCACACATAATTTACTCATGATGTTAGGAAATATTACGAAATTCCAGTTTTCTAAAGTTTGTGTACGTCTGTGTTGAAAGAGCCTCAGAGTCCCACATTTTAGTCCATATTGATGTGATATATCGCTTAATTATGACTTTTCCATGTTTCTCATATACTCAACGTAGTTTCTCAAGATTTCCTTCAATGCCATGAGGAATGGTTTTAATATAAAAAAACTAAATGTAAGACTACTATAACTCAGATTGCAGGTGAGGGACACAAAATGGCTATATTTCTCTCTTTTCCATGTGCATTCAGCATATGGTTTCAATATACCAGGCTCCCAACTACCACAGATACTGCAACAAAGCACCTACCACCATATGGGCCATGTCATCATGATGTGTACTTGTGACTACAGGGAATTTGTCTCAGTTTAGAGAACTGGCAACAATTAATTTTTATACCTAATACGTACTCACAGAATGCTGAATTTAATTAAATGTGTGCATTATAAAAATAAATTTCATAAATGAATATAACCCTAGGGAACATAAAAAAAATGTTTTAATTTGCAGCCTTAAACACTTTGTTACCAGTAATCACACATCTTTAAAGATAGGAGATACATTTATTTATTAACAGATTAAATTAATTAGCAAATTGATTCCATTTTAATTATCTGGTTAGTTGGTTAATTATCTAACTGGTTAAGGAAGACATGTTCAAATAAATTTATGCCCCAAATTACTCTGAAGTACAGCATCACCTGTGAATAAAATAGGAAACATCTCCTTTAATTGTAGGGATTAATTGTCTTTTCCCTAAAGCCTCAAACTTTAATTTTTCTTATCTATAAGTATCTATGGTAGTAGAATTAGATGTACATGCAAATGACTTTCTCTTTTATATTTATGTGACATTTATCTTTTCCTTAGAAATTCACTCTTTTAAAGACAGCAATAGATTAATGATTACCAAGATGATTATGTTTGGGATTTATTCATAATGTATACAATATCGACTCCTTATTTAGTTTTTATGTAAATTAATTGGTAAGCAGGGCAAAATTTTTAAATGGGCAGTATCTTTTGTAAATATTAGCACTGTTTTCAGTGTCTAGCATATATGACACTAACCATTATATCACTAAATGATATAGAGGTTCTTTTCATCAAAATAGCTATAAATAAGACATTATAATAAGCTTATGAGTTTAGTAAGTTATTAGTTACTGCTCCATTTTATTACACAATTTATGTATAGCATAACATATTAATGAGTAGTATATTTCTAATTTTCTGTTAATACGATTTATGGCCTCATGCATGTGGCAAGACTTTAGTAAATAATATAAAGGTAGTACATTTTGGCTCTTAGATAACTGAATCCATATCTTTATAACTCTCAACAACTGTTGATTTTTGTTTCAGTTCTTCCATGGGATACTATCAGTTATTTTAGGGGCAATAATTAGAGTCAATCACAAAAAGGTGAAAATTAATTTTGTTTAAATTTCAAGTTTATTAATGGTACCGAGCAGAAACTCTTTTAAACTTTTGGATTAATTCTGCAAACTCACTGTTCAGAGGGATCACAACCAACACCAAGGAAATACAAATAATTATAAGAACATATACAAGCAGCTATATGCCAACAAATTAGGCAATCTGAAAGGAATGGATGCATTCCTAAAAACATATAAACTACCAAAACTAAAACAGAAGGAAAGGGAAAACCTGAACAGACCCAAAAGCAGCAAAGAAATTGAAGCAGTAATTAAAAATCTCCCAACAAACAAGAGTCTAGGACTAGATGGCTTGCCAGGGGAATTCTACCAAACATTTAAAGAAGAACTTATATCTCTTCTTCTAAAGATGATTCCAAAAATAGAAATGGAAGGAAAACTTGCAAACTTACTCTATGAGGCCAGCATTATCTTGATCCCAAAACCAGGCAGAAACCCCAACAACAAGGAGAAATACAGACTAATATCCCTCACGAGCATGGATGCCAAAATACTCATCAAGATACTAGCCAATAGGATCCCACAAGATCTTAAAAGGATTATTCACCATGATCAAGTGGGATTTATTCCTGGGTTGCAAGGGTGGTTCAACATTTGCAAATCAAGAAACATGATATATCACATTAACAAAAGAAAACATAAGAACCATAAGATCCTTTCAAGTAATGCAGAAAAAGCATTTGAAAAATACAGCATCCTTTCTTGATTAAAACTCTCCACAGTGTAAGGATAGAGGGAACATGCCACCATATCACAAAAGCTATATGCCAAAAGCCCACAGCAAATATTATTCTCAATGGGGAAAAACTGAGAGCGTTTTGTTGAGGATTTTTGCATCTATGTTTATCAGAGATATTAGCCTGTAGAGCTCTTTTTTAGTGGTTTATATTTCTGGTTTTGGTATCAGGGTAATGCTGGCCTCATAGAATAAATTTGGAAGTTTTCCTTTTCTTCTATTTCTTGGAATTATTTGAAAGGATTAGATGTACCGGTTTTGTTTTTTTTTTTTAACTTTTTGTTAGAATTTACCTGTGAAGCCAACTGGTCTTATAATTTTGTTTCTTGGGAGTTTTTTTATATTACTGATTCTGTCAACTTGTTGAAATCAATCTATTCAAATTTTCTATTTCTTCCTGCTTCAGTTTTGGCAGGTTATATGTTTCTAGGAATTTATCTATTTTTTTCAGTTTGGACTAATTTGTCAGCATGTTGCTTTTCATCATATTTTCTTATAATTGTATTTCTGTGGTTTTGGTTATTTCTCCTCTTTCATGTTTCATTTTTGTGTCCTTTCACTTTTTTTTTTTTGTGTAAGTGGGTGGTAGAACTCTTTTAAATTTTAAAAATATTAGAGAGAGATTGGTGAGAGAGTGGGGGGAGGGGCAAAGGGAGAGGAAGAGAGAGAATCTCAAGCAGACTGCTCACTGGGAGGGAAGCCCCACACGGGTCTCAGTCTCACAACCCTGAGATCATGACCTGAGCCAAAATCAAGAGTCAGACACTTACCCTATTGAGTCACCCAAGTGCCCCTAGAACTATCAATTTAGTTGATCTTTTCAAAGAACCAACTCCTGGTTTTGTTGATCTGTTCTATTGTTTATTCATTTTCTACATAATTTATTTATTTCTGCTCTAATCTTTACTGTTTCCTTCCTTCTGCTAGTTTGGGGTTTGTTTGAATTCTTTTTCTAGTTCCTTTAGGTGTAAGGTTAGGTGTTTATTTAAGATTTTTCTTACTTATTGAGGTAGGCCTGTTTTGCTATAAACTGCCCTCTTAGAACATCTTTTGCTGGTGTATTTTGGACAGTATTGTCTTCATTTTCTTTTGTTTCCAAGGACTTTTTAAATTGTTCTTTGATTACTTGGTTGACCCATTCATTGTTTAGTAGCATGCTATTTAACCCCAATGTATTTTTGGACTTTCTGGAATTTTTCTTGTGTTTGGTTTTGTTTCTTTGTTTGTCTATTTTTCTTGTGGTTGATTTCTAGGTTTTATGGCATTGTGGTCAAAAAAGATGGATGGTATAACTTTGATCTTTATGAATTTCTTGATGCTTTTTGTGTGGCCTAATATGTGATCTGTTCTGGAGAATATACCATGTGCACTTGAAAAGAATGTGTATTCTGCTGTTTTAGAATGGACTGCTCTGAATAATTCTGTTAAATCCATCTGGGCGAGTGTTCATTCAAAGCCATTTTTTTCCTTGTTTGTTTGTTTGTTTGTTTGTTTGTTTGTTTGTTTATGTATGTATGTATTTATTTATTTATTTAGAGAGTGGGGCAGCGGGAGAGGGAGAGGGAGAATCTTCAGCAGGTTCCATGAATGGAGCCTGACACGGGGTCTTCCTCTGTCAAATAAATAAATAAAAAATTTAAAAAATAAAAATAAAAAATAATTATTTTATTTATTTTAATTTTTATTTTTTTAAAGATTTTATTTATTTATTTGACAGAGAGATACACAGTGAGAAAGGGAACACAAGCAGGGGGAGTGTGAGAGGGGAAGCAGGCTTCCCACTGAGCAGGGAGCCCAACGAGGGGCTCGATCCCAGGACCCTGGGATCATGACCTGAGCTAAAGGCAGACACTTAACAACTGAGCTACCCGGGAGCCCCCCAAATAATGTTTTTAATAACCATCACTGTTGTGGGGTTATACAACTTACAAAATCTTAATTTAATTTAATTTTTAATTTTATTATTTTAATTTTTTTCTTTTTCAGAGAGAGGGAGAGGAAGAGGGAGAGAATCCATGCTGGGCATGGAGCCCAACACAAGGCTCTATCTCAGGACCCCGAGATCATGACCAGAGCCAGAATTAAGAGTCAGACACTTCACTGACTGAAACACCCAGGTGCCCTTAAATATTTTATTTTAATAGAACTGCATATATTTATCACCATGTATTTGCATTTTTGAAATACTTTACCTATTTTACAACCTCTGATCATTCTAAACATATTGTTGAATATGAGTATTGCTAAGCATAATGTAAAATTCTGATGATAAAATGAGGAAGAAA
>NW_025410279.1:0-8295 GCF_002201575.2 Neomonachus schauinslandi
CAGCATTACCTTAATCCCCAAACCAGGCAAAGACCCCATCAAAAAGGGGAATTTCAGACTGATATTCCTGATGAATATAGATTCCAAAATCCTCAACAAAATCCTAGCTAACAGGATCCAACAATACATTGAAAGGATCATCCACCACGACCAAGTGGGATTTATCCCCGGGATGCAAGGGTGGTTCAACATTCGCAAATCAATCAATGTGATAGAACACATTAATAAGAGGAGAAGAACCATATGGTTATCTCAATTGATGCAGAAAAAGCATTTGACAAAGTACAACATCCTTTCCTGATTAAAACTCTTCAGAGTATAGGGATAGAGGGAACATTCCTCAAGTTCATAAAATCCATCTATGAAAAACCCACAGCGAATATCATCCTCAGTGGGGAAAAGCTGAGAACCTTTCCCTTAAGATCAGGAACACGACAAGGATGACCACTCTCACCACTCTTGTTCAATATAGTACGAGAAGGCCTAGCAACAGCAATCAGACAACAAAAAGAAATAAAAGGTATTTAAATTGGCAAAGAAGAAGTCAAACTCTCTCTTTTCACAGATGACATGATACTTTATGTGGAAAACCCAAAAGACTGCACCCCCAAATTACTAGAACTCATACAGCAATTCAGTAATGCGGCAGGATACAAAATCAACATGCAGAAATCAGTTGCTTTCTTATACACTAACAACGCAACTGTAGAAAGAGAAATTAGAGAAACAATTCCATTTACAATGGCACCAAAAACCATAAGATACCTCGGAATAAACCTAACCACAGAGGTAAAGGATCTATACTCTAGGAACTACAGAACACTCATGAAAGAAATTGAAGAAGAAACAAAAAAAATGGAAAAATATCCATGCTAATGGATCAGAAGAATAAACATTGTTAAAATGTCTATGCTACCCAGAGCAATCTATACCTTCAATGCCATCCCAATCAAAATTCCAATGACATTTTTCCAAGTGCTGGAACAAACAATCCTAAAATTTGTATGGAATCAGAAAAGACCCCGAATTGCCAAGGAAATGTTGAAAAAGAAAAACAAAGCTGGAGGCCTCACTTTGCCCAATTTCAAGCTTATTACAAAGCTGTGATCACCAAGACAGCATGGTACTGGCACAAAAGCAGACATATAGACCAATGGAAGAGAATAGAGAACCCAGATATGGACCCTCATCTCTGTGGTCAAATAATCTTCGACAACGCAGGAAAAAGTATGCAGTGGAAAAAAGACAGTCTCTTCAATAAATGGTGCTGGGAAAATTAGACAGCCACATGCAGAAGAATGAAACTCGACCATTCTCTAACACCATACACAAAGCTAAACTCAAAATGGATGAAAGACCTCAATGTGAGACAGGAATCCATCAAAATCCTAGAGGAGAACATAGGCAGTAACTTCTTTGACATCAGCACAGCAACTTCTTTCAAGATACATCTCTAAAAGCTAGTGAAACAAAAGCAAAAATGAACTTTTGGGACTTCATCAAGATAAAAAGCTTCTGCACAGCAAAGGAATCAGTCAACAAAACAAAGAGGCAACCCACAAAATGGGAGAAGATATTTGCAAATGACACTACAGATAAAGGGTTGGTATCCAAGATCTATAAAGAACTTCTCAAACTCAACACCCAAAAAACAAATAATCAAGTCAAAAAGTGGGCAAACATATGAAAAGACACTTCTCCAAAGAAGACATACAAATGGCTAACAGACACATGAAAAAATGTTCATCATCATTAGCCATCAGGGAAATTCCAATCAAAACCACATTGAGATACCACCTTACACCAGTTAGAATGGCAAAAATGGACAGGAAGAGAAACAACAAATGTTGGAGAGGTTGTGGAGAAAGGGGAGCCCTCTTACACTGTTGGTGGGAATGCAAGTTGGTACAGCCACTTTGGAAAACAGTGTGGAGGTTCCTCAAAAGTTTAAAAATAGAGTGATCCCATGACCCAGCAATTGCAATCCTGGGTATTTACCCCAAAGACACAGATGTAGTGAAAAGAAGGGCCATATGCACCCCAATGTTCATAGCAGCATTGTCCGCAATAGCAAACTGTGGAAAGAGCCGAGATGCCCTTCAACAGATGAATGGATAAAGAAGATGTGGTCCATAGACACAATGGAATATTACTCAGCCATCAGAAAAGATGAATACCCAACTTTTACATCAACATGGGTGGGACTGGAGGAGATTATGCTAAGTGAAATAAGTCAAGCAGAGAAAGTCAATTATCATATGGTTTTACTTATTTGTGGAACATAAGGAATAGCATGGAGGACATTAGGAGAAGGAAGGGAAAAATGAGGGTGGGGGTTTGGAGGGAGAGATGAACCATGAGAGACCATGGACTCTGAGAAATAAACAGGGTTTTAGAGGGGTGGGTAGAGGGGGGATTGGTTAGCCTGGTGATGGGTATTAAGGAGGGCACGTACTGCATGGAGCACTAGGTGTTATACGAAAACAATGGATCGTGGATCACCACATCAAAAACCAATGATGTAGTGTATGGTGACTAACATAACATAATAAAATTTAAAAAAAAACAAAAGCAAAACAAAAAAAAGAAAATCCTAGCTAGGTGGGGAGAAGCCAAAGCGCGACACCCCCTACTGTTGTGGTGGTCGCTCGCGTTCAGCCCACTGGGTCTGTGCTGCCCTTTGCTGTTGCGGCTACCGTGGGACCATGGCAGCACTCGTGGTGTTCCTATCCTTGTTGGCGGCGGGTGTTTTGGGGAATGAGTTTAGTATATTAAAATTACCAGGGTCTGTTGTTTTCCGAGATGGAAATTGGCGTATACCTCTTGGCCAGGACTTGCAGTGGGTAACCTGTTCCATTGACCTTGGGCTACCATTTTGGTGATGGAGAAGGGAGTAGACAAACTTGCTCTACCCCCAGGCAGTGTAATTTCGCACCCTTTGCTGAATGCAGTTCCTTTTAGTCTTGACAGCGTTGCAAATTCCATTCACTCCTTATTTTCTGAAGAAACTCCTGTAGCTTTGCAGTTGGCTCCCAGTGAGGAGAGAATGTATATGGTGGGGAAGGCAAACTCGGTTTTTGAAGATCTCTCCCTAACGTTAGGACAGCTCCGCAATTGCCTGTTCCAGGAAAACTCTGCTCTCAATTCACTTCCCCTCAATTCTCTGAGTAGGAACATTGAAGTTGATCTGCTCTTTCTTTCTGAATTGCAAATGCTACATGATATTTCAAGTTTGATGTCTTGACATAAGCATCTAGCCAAGGATCATTCTCCTGATTTATATTCACTGGAGCTGGCAGATTTGGATGAAATTGGGAAACATTATGCGAAGATTCTAAACAATTCAGAGATGCTTCCAAGATCCTTGCTGATGCTCTGCAAAAGTTCACAGATGACATGTACAACCTTTTTTTTTTTTTTTTGACATGTACAACCTTTATGGTGGGAATGCAGTGGTGGAGTTAGTGACCATCCAATCATTTGACACATCTCTTGTCAGGAAGACAAGGACTATTCATGAGGCAAAACAAGTGAAGAACCCATCAAGCCCCTATAACCTCGCATATAAATATAACCTTGAGTATCCAGTGGTTTTCAACATGGTACTTTGGATAATGATCACCTTGGCCTTGGCTGTGATTATCACCTCTTACAATATATGGAACATATATCTTGGATATGACAGCATTATTTATAAGATGACAAACCAGAAGATTCGAATGGATTGAATTCTCCTCATGCCAAACTTAGAAAAGGGGTTTGGAAATTGGCTGTTTTGTTAAACCTTTTAGTGTAGTTTAAAAGTAGATGGTATACTTTAAATTTATAAAAAAGAAAAAAGAAAATTTTGTTCTCCACGTGCCTGTGATGTTCTTTTAGAGTGAATTATAGTATTGATGTGAATTGATTTGTGTGCTCTAGATTCCATAATATGCTCAAATACGATATAACCATTTAATATAATTTCATTCCATTTAACACTTGGAAATGTGCAGTGAAATAAATGTAAAACATTTAGAATAACTTGTGTTATTTATGTTGGGGAAAATGCACTGAATTTATTAGACAAACTTAGGAGTGCTTAACTTCCTCACACAGGACAGGTGAAAATGACGTTTGGGCTGTTCTATACCATGAACCATTTGTAAATGTCTTAATTTGATGTAAATATCTCTGAAACAGAAGGTATTTAACTTCAAGTAGCCCTAAATTGTGGGAGTACTTACATAGTGACTGAGATTGAGAACTGCATCTGATTGACAGAGGGTGGCTGTTTTTTAACCTCTTCTGAAAGTTTGGTGATCCAAATCATGAGGTGGATATTAAAAATACTACATTGATCTAAAAAGAAACTAGCTGGATGCCTGGGTGGCTCAGTCGGTTGAGCGTCTGCCTTCGGCTCAGGTCGTGATCCCAGGGTCCTGGGATCGAGCCCCGCATCGGGCTCCCTGCTCGGCGGGAGGCCTGCTTCTCCCTCTGCCTGCCACTTCCCCTGCTTGTGCTCTGGCTCTCTCTCTCTCTGTCAAATGGATAAATAAAATATTAAAAAAAAATAAAAAGAAACTAGCTTTATGGAGTTATAGATATCTGTAATTATACACCCAAAAAAACAATTTTGGGGCGGACATCTTGGAGCTTGACTATAAAATCTTTATTTTATTAACTTTCCTCCCTGTGTAAGTTACTATTAATGGTTTGTGGTACAACATCATTCTCTAGAATATTAAGTGGAAGTAGATGCTCCCTACTTTTCATGTGGAAGTGGACCAATGTCTATAAAGAGTGACAAATAAAGTTAATAATGATTCCAAAAAAAGAAAAAAAAAAAAGAAAATCCTAGCTAATAGGATCCAACAATACATTGAAAGGATCATCCACCACGACCAAGTGGGATTTATCCCCGGGATGCAAGGGTGGTTCAACATTTGCAAATCAATCAATGTGATAGAACACATTAATAAGAGGAGAGAGAAGAACCATATGGTCCTCTCAATTGATGCAGAAAAAACATTTGACAAAATACAGCATCCTTTCCTGATTAAAACTCTTCAGAGTATAAGGATAGAGGGAACATTCATCAAGTTCATAAAATACATCTATGAAAAACCCACAGTGAATATCATCCTCAATGGGGAAATGCTGAGAGCCTTTCCCTTAAGATCAGGAACATGTCAAGGATGCCCACTCTCACCACGATTGTTCAACATAGTACTAGAAGTCCTGGCAACAGCAATCAGACAACAACAAAAAAATTATTCAAATTGGCAAAGAAGAAGTCAAATTCTCTCTCTTCGCAGATGACATGATATTTTATGTGGAAAACCCAAAAGACTCCACCCCCAAATTACTAGAACTCATAGAGCAATTCAGTAATGTGGCAGGATACAAAATCAATGCACAGAAATCAGTTGCTTTCTTATACACTAACAACGCAACTGTAGAGAGAGAAATTAGAGAAACGATTCCATTTACAATAGCACCAAAAACCGTAAGATACCTCAGAATAAACCTAACCAAAGAGGTAAAGGCCTATCCTCTAGGAACTACAGAACTCTCATGAAAGAAATTGAAGAAGACACAAAAAGATGGAAAAACATTCTATGCTCATGGATAGGAAGAATAAACATTGTTAAAATGTCTATGCTAAATCAAAAACTAATGAGGTACTGTCTGGTGACTAACATAACATAATAAAATAAAATAAAATTTAAAAAACAACAGAAAATATCCCAAAACTAATCATATACTGTATGGTGACTAACGTAACAATAAAAAAATAAAGTAAAATAAATAAAACAGCAATCAGCAGAATGGGTGAAAAAGCAGGATCTAAATACATGCTGTCTACCAGAGACACACTCTAGACCCAAAGCCACAAATAGGATGAAAGTACAAAAATGGAAAAATAATATACCATATGGACAATTTCCTCTAGTGGTAGAAGTCAGAGAAATTGGAAGTGTGGATAGGATATAATGCACCATTGCTTTCTTGAGATGGAAGGATCCATATACCAAGGAATACAGTTCATCTCTAGAAGCTGAAAGTGGGCCCCCACTGACAACCAGCAAAGAAACTGAGGACTCAGTGTTAAAACTGCAAAGAAATGAAATTTTTAACAACCTGAATGAGTTTTGACATAGATTCTCCATAAAACCTCCATATAAGAACCCAGTGTGGCCAGTACCTTGATTCTGACACTGTGAGCAGAGAATCCAGTTGAGCCTGCCTGGACTTCTAACCTATAGAACTATGAACTAATAAATTGGTGTTGTTTTAAGCCACTAAGTCTGTGATAATTTGTCAAGCAACAATAGAAAACTAATAAAATCTCTTGTTTTCTAATTGTTTCATGTGCCTTATCTCCCTTAGGAGATTTCAAGCAAATTTAAGGTTAGAACCAAGTCTTATAAGTATAGCACACAATGCATATAACATGATACATTAAAGATCAGGATCAGTTAATTGAATAAAATACCAAGATTCACTTATATTTTCTGCTTACCCCACCTGAATATCCCTGACTTCCCAGTCATCCCCAATAATGTGCAAGATTCTTTTAGGGTAATATAATGGACTTAGAATAATATAGCTGGGGTAAAACAACAACAACAACCACCACAAAAGCTCTACATTTTAGGGAGGTTCCAACCATTTCAAGATTGTATTTAGAACACAAAATACATTTTAACTATTTTTCTGATTAATTAATATGCTTACACCCTATTAGGGAAGACAAGCATTGTGTATCCATTGTTACTGTTTCATAACTTACTTTCTTTAGCTTCCAATAATAAATAATATTTTTTCTTTTCTTTTCTTTTTTTAGATTTTATTATGTTATGTTAGTCACCATACAATACATCATTAGTTTTTGATGTAGTGTTCCATGATTCATTGTTTTCGTATAACACCCAGTGCTCCATGCAATATGTGCCCTCCTTAATACCCATCACCGGACTAACCCATCCCCCCACCCCCCTCCCCTCTAAAACCCTGTTTGTTTCTGAGTCCATAGTCTCTCATGGTTCATCTTGCCCTCTGATTTCCCTCCCTTCATTTTTCCCTTCCTTCTCCTAATGTCCTCCATGTTATTCCTTATGTTCCACAAATAAGTAAAACCATATGATAATTGACTTTCTCTGCTTGACTTAATTCAGTTAACATAATCTCCTCCAGCCCCATCCATGTTGATGTAAAAGTTTGGTATTCATCCTTTCTGATGGCTGAGTAATATTCCATTGTCTATATGGACCACATCTTCTTTATCCATTCATCTGTTGAAGGGAATCTCAGCTCTTTCCACAATTTGGCTATTGCAGACATTGCTGCTATGAACATTGGGGTGCATATGGCCCTTCTTTTCACTACATCTGTGTCTTTGGGGTAAATACCCAGGAGTATACTTGCTGGGTCATAGGGTAGCTCTATTTTTAACTTTTTAAGGAACCTCCACACTGTTTTCCAAAGTGCCTGTACCAACTTGCATTCCCACCAACAGTGTAAGAGGGTTCCCCTTTCTCCACAACCTCTCCAACATTTGTTGTTTCTTGCTTTGTCAATTTTTGCCATTCTAATTGGTGTAAGGTGGTAGGTATCTCAATGTGGCTTTGATTTGAATTTCCCTGATGGCTAATGATGATGAACATTTTTTCATGTGTCTGTTAGCCATTTGTATGTCTTCTTTGAAGAAGTGTCTTTTCATTTTTTCTGCCATTTTTTGACTTGATTATTTGTTTTTTGGGTGTTGAGTTTGAGAAGTTCTTTATAGATCTTGGATACCAGCTCTTTATCTGTAGTGTCATTTGCAAATATCTTCTCCATTTTGTGAGTTGTCTCTTTGTTTTGTTGACTGTTTCCTTTGCTGTGCAGAAGCTTTTTATCTTGATGAAGTCCCAAAAGTTCATTTTTGCTTTTGTTTCACTAGCCTTTGGAAATGTATCTTTTTTTTTATTAAATTTTTATTTATTTATTTTTTTTTTTATCTTATGTTAATCCCCATACATTACATCATTAGTTTTAGATGAAGTGTTCCATGATTCATTCTTTGTGCATAACACCCAGTGCTCCATGCAGAATGTGCCCTCCTCAATACCCACCACCAGGCTAACCCATCCTCCCACACCCCTCCCCTCTAGAACCCTGTTTGTTTTTCAGAGTCCATCGTCTCTCATGGTTCGTCTACCCCTCCGATATCCCCCGCTTCATTCTTCCCCTCCCGCTACCTTCTTCTTCTTCTTTTTTTTTTTTCTTTTTTTTTTTTTTTTTTTTTTTTTTTTTTTTTTTTTTTTTTTT
>NW_025410280.1:0-8287 GCF_002201575.2 Neomonachus schauinslandi
AACTATGTTTTGAGTAAGCAATCTTTAGATCTCTACCTAGTATTCCCCACTGGTCCCAAAGTTCTAAATATAATCCTGCTACCTACTCTCAAGTGAATGCTAAAAACTAGTCCAAAGGAAATTACTTTCTCATGATTCTTATTCAGATGTTCTTTTGTTAGAGGAAGAAGAGAGAGAGAGAGAGCGCGCACAAGCAGGGGGAGCAGCAGGGGTAGAGGGAGAAGCAGGCTCTTCACTGAGCAAGGAGCCCAATGTGGGACTTGATCCCAGGATCCTGGGATCATGACCTGAGCCACAGGCAGACGCTCAACGGACTGAGCCACCCTGGCGTCCCTATCTTCAGAAATTTTTAAGCCTTGGACAAACATCATAAATTCATCTGAGAAATGAAAGCCTCGGGTGATCTAATCATTTCCATGTAAAAACACAGTCACTCTCAGTCCACGCTAGATCCAAAAACTACAATGCCATGAAACAGAAAATGAATATATAACAAAAATACTTTCCTTTTTTTTTTTTAAACAAGATTGTCTGATTTAAAACTCTTAAGACAAGGGAAAGAAAAAAGCAAGAAATGCAGAAATGAAACCTTAATGCCCATTTCATCACAAGGGCCCCTCTATTATTTTATATCCATGAACCCTGTACACGGTTTAAAACAGTTCTCCCATGTCATCTGAGAATCCCCGGAGTTCCAATCCATCCATTCAGTAATGCTAAATGTTATTTGACATTTTCACTCTCATTCTCTTATTAAGTGTATGGCGAAGTTTTCTAAAGATAGGATACGTGATAGTATCACAACTCGCATGATTAGTGGGTCAGAGCTCTAACGGCTAACAATGTATAATCGTGTATGCTTGTATTTTAAAGGCTTGTTTTAATTTCTAATATGGTAAATATCAACACTTAAACAGAAGTTCTTTGGAATTCCTAACAATTTTTAAATAGTATAAAAGGACCCTAAGGCCAATAAGTTTCAGAATTATGGTTTTAAAAGACTGTGTCTACCAAATACTAGGATAGAACTAATTACTTCCCACAGTTTTAATAGTCAAAGACACCATATACACACACACACACAAACACACACACAGAGAGTCCACTAATCAGAATATCTGTTTGGCTTAAGATGATCAACATAATAACGCTAAGATGAAATAAACTTAAAACACAATTGACATGATAGCAAGTGAAGCTTTACTCTAGGGAAAGGTCAGAATTGAAATAAACATTGTGAACACTGGAAAAATCTGAGAGTCTAATAATTAACTTCTGGGAATCCCAAGGAAGTAATGGGATTCCAAACTGGGAACTTCAGGAATTCAAAACATAAAAGTAGAAACTAGAGCTAAAGCTTACATTTTAAAAGTTTCTTTTTCTTATGCTTATAAATATCTTCTGTTCAAACATGGGTATCAACAATGGTATCTACCTTATTTATGTCAAATCCTTCAGTTAAATTTGCCACCAAAAAAAAAAAAGAAAGAATTCAGAATAAGAAGACTGTGAGCATTTCAAATATTTTAGTCTACTTCTTTCCACTGTGAAATTTGTATTGTAAAATTTACCTGAGTTGGATGTTTGTTTTTCCTTCACTTCTACTGTTTTATTAGGAACAGAATCTTTCACTTCAACAGTAGGCTGAATGGATATTAAAACAATATGATTAAGACATGATGGACCTTTCATACAATCTGTAGTTAAAAATTCAAAATAAAAATATAAAAGTTTTACCTTCACGTAAGGATAACTTTTAAGAGAATCTGAAAAGTAAAATGGACATAATGTTAATTATATGTAAACATGAAAGGCAACTAAACATTCATGCAGTTAGTACTAAGCTGAATCCTCATGCTTGGCTCTGAAAATGATTACATTAGGTTTTGGTGTTCTGTTTCTGGAGATAGGAAGGTGGGTTAGGACAGCGACAAGAGAGAAATATGAACCCAGTATAAATATTGAAAAAAAATGCAAATATATGTATTCAGTGTCAATCTTACTGATAATAACAATTGTAGCATTTAGAGAACGAACCCTATAATCTCTTTGGTTTCCAAAATTCGTTTGATTTGGTAGATGTTATTCTTTAAAAGTTTTTGTGAAACAGCTATCATATCAAAAAATTAGCTATCTTAAAAAAAAAAAAAAGCCGAAGCTTCCATATTCAAATTAATCTCATTGGAATAATGAATACCAATACAAGAGAGATCTTTGATGTCCCATAGATCTGAGGAGGATGAAAGAGTGGCTGTTTTACCCCAACTTTAGCACTCCATCTGCTTTCAGTATTCTTTGTGGAGCAGCTGTAATTTAATGTTTTGTTGAGTTGAGTGCAAATACACTCAAGTCATCTAAAGTGAATTCTCTCGAGCTTCCTCATCAACTCCAAAATTTCCTAGCTAACACGCCTCACTTTCTTCCCTCCTTCCCTTCACTATCCACCTTCTTCAAAAGTAATTTCTGGGAGCACCTGGCTCTTGATTTCGGCTCAGGTCATGATGTCTGGGTCCTGGGAATGAGGCCCTCATCAGGCTCCAGGCTCAGCAGGGAGTCTGCTTAAGGATACTCTCTCCCTCTCCCGTTGCCCCTCGCCCTGGTCGCTCGCTCTCTCTATCCCTAATATAAATAAATTTTTTTAAAAAGTAATTTCTGGATCTATGGTCTTGATTGTTCTGCTTTTACATCCCTTTTATTACGGATTATCTCCACCACTTCTTTCCTTTTTGTTTAGCAGTAGTATCTTACATCTATAACCTCTATTTCTGCATCTCCTTGCTCCCCTCTAGCTAAAGGCATGCTCAGAAATAAAAACAAAATAATGCTTTTCCTTGATTCCATTATGTCTTGAACTATCCAATGGCCCTTCCTGATTTCGCTAAAGGGAAGTCTACATCCTTCCTATGGAGCACATGACCCAAGGACCACCAACACTGACATCACCTGAGAAGTCAGACTGCAGAATCCCAGACCTGCTGCTCACAATGTGCATTTTTAACAAGGTCTCGGATGATTCACTAAAATTTGAGAAATTCTGGTCCACACTGAGTCTGTTGCCACATTCCTTTACCTTAACTGAACCTTCTAGAAAAAGCCTCAAGTTCGTCACTATCGATTCTCCAAAACTGAAAATGTATTAAAAGTCATAAACTTTCGGGGTGCCTGGGTGGCTCAGTTGTTAAGTGTCTGCCTTCAGCTCAGGTCATGGTCTCAGGGTCCTGGGATCGAGCCCCGCACTGGGCTCCCTGCTTGGCGGGAAGCCTGCTTCTCCCTCTCTCACTCCCCCTGCTTGTGTTCCCTCTCTCGCTGTCTCTCTCTCTGTGTCAAATAAATAAATAAAATTTTTTAAAAAGTCATAAACTTTCTAATGCACTTTTTATCAGGGCTAAAGCTTCCTTGATCTCCCCCTAACTGACCCTGCTCTCTTCTTCCTTCCAATTCTCCTATTTTGCACTAAATGATACTATCTTATGAAGTGCCACCATTTTATATGACATTAACATATATACATTTATAGCTGACTAGGACATAGCTCTGCATAATCAGCTACGCCAGTCCTTAATGTTGTCCCAACAGCGAGGAAATCAGTAAGAGTGGAAAAATTTTGGCATACTGCTCTGACAAACTTTGGTACTGGAAGCTCACTTGATATTATTCCTGCATTTCAAATACTCTGCTCTTCCTTTTAAAAGAATTATTTTATGTTACCACCTTCCACTATAAAGAGCTGCTTTGTCCTTCATTTACTCCCGGTACTCTCCGCCTTTCTCATCATTCCCTCTTTTCCTCTTATTTCCTGATGTTCCTTAGGTCTTAGAGTATCTTGAAATGGAACCAGTAATTTAGCTCCTTCAGTGGCACTCTCAATTTAATCTGTTGCTGACACCTGATAAGATATACAGTTGATCTCCTTTTCACATCTTTCTCCTTTCTATGCATTTAATAGGTGATTTTCTTTGGATATTAGAACATATCAGTATTCCCATTTTAAATTAACATTCTATCAAGTGACTTTTTAAGAAAATACAATTCTTACCTTCTACTTGTTCATTTAATATACGTGGTCCTTTCTGATCTGCAGCTCCAAATAAATGTTTAATGTCTTTCTTTGGAGGACTCTCAGAAATACTCTGTTAAAATTAACATCAAAAATGAGCTGCATAAAGACTTCCTAATCCTTTTCAAAGAAAATATCTGAATTTCCTACTTTAAAAGCAATCAGACTTACAAATAAGAAAAGCATGGATTGAAAACCAAAACATCTAAAAACCTCATATATGCTTTCTAGATTAAGTGTACCTTTTAATCTACATTTGCCCACCGACTCTGTAAACTGAACATGGAAGGCCAGAGGAGTAAATACTTTCATAGACAGAAGACTGATTTATATGTACATTTCAACAGGAACTAACAAAACACCTAACTCTCCTTTGCATTTCCCACCAAAATAAAAGGACATTAAAAATATGTAGTTAAACAAATTCTTTAATAAGTATATTTGCTACAAATTTAAACTGTTCCTAATGGCAGAAACTTTTTCAGTGCTAAAGTAAGATACTTGACATGATGAGAAACCTTGGAGTATATCATGTTGACTATAAACAGAATACTGTGGTAGCTGCTGCTTCATTTAGATAAACAAAGGCTTGGACTTTTTATTGATAGGAGAAATGGTTGAATGAAATGGCAAAGTAGGAAGAAAAACTTTTCTTGAAATTATATTTAAATAATAGCAAAAAATTTTAGATACAGGTATGAAACTCTTCAAAAAGTATAGTAAGCGGAGGGGGGAAAGATGGTGGAGGAGTAGGGGACCCTATTTCAACTGGTCCCCAGAATTGAGCTGCATATCTACCAGACCACTCTGAGCACCCACAAAACCAGCCTGAGATGTAAGAAGATCTGGACCTCTACAACCAATATCGCAGGCAGTTGGTTTTGAGGTACGAAGCGGAGAGCCCTGATTCTGCGGGCAGATATCGGAGGATAAATGGCAGCGGGAGGGTGCTTGGCCGTGGGGATCCTGCACCCCCGGTGAGTGACAGCCTTGCGCACTGCGGACAGGGCACAGACTCGCAGACCGGTAGCCTCCGGAAAGAACTTTAGGGCAGCCCCTGGGGTGTAAAACCAGACCGGCGGGGTCGCGCGCACGCGAACCGCAGCCCCCCGGACAGAAACCCGGAGCGACGGTCGCGCGCACGCGAACTGCAGCCTCTGAGCCAGAAACATGGTGCACCGTGTCCCACCGGTGAACTGCAAGCCCCGGGGTGGGAACCCCGAGCGGCGGATTTGCGCGCCCGCAGGAACTGGGAGCGGCTGGCAGTTTTAGAAACACAAAGGGCAGAGACGTGTCCCGACCTGGAGGCAGGACTGGGGGCGCTGTGG
Organism: Neomonachus schauinslandi; assembly: GCF_002201575.2. Taxonomy (NCBI): domain Eukaryota; kingdom Metazoa; phylum Chordata; class Mammalia; order Carnivora; family Phocidae; genus Neomonachus; species Neomonachus schauinslandi. Next base: position 5,386 of record NW_025410280.1, read on the forward strand.
AGGGGCGCACAACCCAGGATGCTGCAGTTTATAGCAGCACGGACAGAAACAGAGACAGTGTGGCCTGGAGAGCTCACGGAAAAACAGACTGTGGTCTCTCTGCTCTGAGGCAGAGGGTTGGAAACGGTCTCTTCTGCTCTGACTCGCGGAAGAGATGCGGAAAGCCGCCAGGGAAAGGCGCCAGAGAACAAAAGCCCCCAAAACTGATTTCCACTGAGCCCATCCCCCGCCACAGGGGCTCAGGGCAACTCCGCCCAAACAGGGTTGCCTGAGTAACAGCACGGCCAGGACCCTCCCGCAGAAGACAGGCTGGGAAAACAAGAGGCCAGCAACCCTAAGGTCCCAAGAAAACAGGTGCATCTTGCTTGGAGTCTGGTCAATAATTTAGACTCTATACATTCCCTCAAACACCCCTCAACAGAATGACTAGGAGGAGGAGCCCCCAAAACAGAAAAGACTCAGAGATTATGACTTATGCTGCAGATTTACGAATGGATGCAGATATAACCAAGATGTCAGAGATGGAATTCAGGCTAGCAATTGTGAAGACAATGGCTAGAATGGAGAAATCAATTAATGGCAACATGGAGTCTCTAAGGGCAGAAATAAAAGGTGAATTGGCAGAACTTAAAAATGCTATCAATGAGATCCAATCCAATCTAGATAATCTAACAGCTGAGGTAACTGAGGCAGAAGAAGCGACCTGGAAGACAATATAATAGATAAAAAGGGAAAAGACAAGGCCAGGGAAAAACAACTCAGAATCCATGAAAATAGAATCAGAGAAATAAGTGACGCCATGAAGCGTTCCAATGTCAGAATAATTGGAATCCTGGAGGGAGTGGAGAGAGAGAGAGGACTAGAAGATGTATTTGAGCAAATCGTAGCTGAGAACTTCCCTAATCTGGGGAATGAAACAAACATTTGAGTCCTAGAGGCAGAGAGGACCCCTCCCAAGATCAAGGAAAACAGGCCAACACCGCGGCATGTAATAGTAAAACTTGCAAATCTTAGAACCAAGGAAACCATCTTAAGGGCAGTTAGGAGGAAGAGATTCCTTACGTACAGAGGGAGGAACATCAGAATAATGTCAGACCTATCCACAGAGACCTGGTAAGCCAGAAAGGCCTGGCAAGATATACTCAGGGTACTAAAGGAGAAAAACATGCAGCCAAGAATACTTTATCTGGCAAGGCTTTCATTTAGAATGGATGGAGAGATGCAGAGCTTCCACGACCGGCAGAAACTGAAAGAATATGTGACCACTAAGCCGGCCCTGCAAGAAATATTAAGGGGAGTTCTATAAAAGGAGAAAAACCCCAAGAATGATATACGACAGAAATTTACAGGGACAATGTATAAAAACAACATCTTCACAGGCAACATGATGACAATTAATTCATATCTTTTAATAATTGCTCTCAACGTGAATGGCCTAAATGCTCCCATAAAACGGCACAGGGTTACAGATTGGATAAAAAGACAGGACCCATCCATATGCTGTCTACAAGAGACTCATTTTGAACCTAAAGATACATCCAGACTGAAAGTGAAGGGATGGAGATCTATCTTCCATGCCAACGGACCTCAAAAGAAAGCTGGGGTAGCAATTCTTATATCAGACAAATTAGATATTAAATTAAAGTCTGTAATAAGAGACACGGAAGGACACTCTATCATTCTTAAAGGGTCTATCCAACAAGAAGATCTAACAATTGTAAATATCTATGCCCCCAACATGGGAGCAGCCATATACATAAGCCAACTATTAACCAAAATAAAGAATCATATTGATAACAATACGTTAATTGTAGGAGACCTCAATGCTCCACACTCAGCAATGGACAGATCATCTAACCAGAAAATCAACAAGGAAACAAGAGCTTTGAATGACACACTGGACCAGATGGACCTCATAGATATTTACAGAACATTCCACCCTAAAACAACAGAAGACTCATTCTTCTCGAGCACACATGGAACTTTCTCCAGAATAGACCATATACTGGGCGACAAATCAGGTCTCAACCGATACCAAAAGACTGAGATTATTCCCTGCATATTCTAAGACCACAACGCTCTAAAACTGGAACTCAATCACAAGAGAAAATTTGGCAGAAATTCAAACACTTGGAAGCTAAAGAGCACGCTGCTCAAGAATGTTTGGGTCAACCAAGAAATAAAAGAACTTAAACAATTCAAGGAAATCAATGAGAACGAAAACACATCGGTGCAAAACCTATGGGATACTGCAAAGGCGGTCCTAAGTGGGAAATACGTAGCCATCCAAGCCTCACTCAAAAAAATAGAAAGATCCCGAATTCACCAACTAACTCTACACCTTAAAGAACTAGAGAAAAAGCAACAAATGACGCCTAAGCCATGCATTAGAAGAGAAATAATTAAAATTAGAGCAGAAATCAATGAATTAGAAACCAGAAACACAGTAGATCAGATCAATGAAACTAGAAGTTGGTTCGTTGAAAGAATTAATAAGATTGATAAACCACTGGCCACACTTATCCAAAAGAAGAGAGAAAGGACCCAAATTAATAAAATTATGAATGAAAGGGGAGAGATCACGACCACCACCAAGGAAATAGAAACAATTATTAGAAATTATTATCGACAACTATATGCCAATAAACTGAGCAACACCTGGAAAAAATGGATGCCCTCCTGGAAACCTATAAGCTGCCAAGACTGAAACAGGAAGAAATTGACAACCTGAATAGGCCAATAACCAGTAACGAGATTGAAGCAGTGATCAAAAACCTCCCAAAAAACAAGAGTCCAGGGCCTGATGGATTCCCTGGGGAATTCTACCAAACATTCAAAGAAGAAATAATACCTATTCTACTGAAGCTGTTTCAAAAAATAGAAACAGAAGGAAAACTTCCAA
>NW_025410281.1:0-8281 GCF_002201575.2 Neomonachus schauinslandi
TCGTGATCAAGTAGTTGTTTATCTCTCTTTTTCTCAGCTTCTTTATTCTCTATCATTTGGTCTTCTATATCACTAATTCCCTCTTCTGCCTCCTTTATCCTAGCAGTTAGAGCTTCCATTTTTCATTGCACCTCATAAATAGCCTTTTTGATTTCGAATTGGTTAGATTTTAGTTCTTTTATTTCTCCAGAAAGCATTTCTCTAGTATCTTCCATGCTTTTTTCAAGCCCAGCTAGTATCTTTATATCCATCATTCTGAACTCTAGTTCTGACATCTTACTAATGTCCATATTGATTAGGTCCTTGGCAGTCGGTACTGCTTCTTGTTCTTTTTTTTGAGGTGATTTTTTCCATCTTTTCATTTTACCCAGAGGATAATAGATGAATGAGAGAACAAAATGCTAACAGGGTAATAATGACTCCAGAAAAATATACACTAAACAAATCAGAAGAGACCTGAAACCGGGGGGGGAAAAAAAGGAAAGAAAGAAAAAAGATAAAAAAAGTAAAAGATAAAACAAAGAATATGATCAGGCTGGTGAATAGATCAGTGCCACACACTAGATTTTGGGTGTATTTTCGTCTGTTAGATGAAACTGCGTTCCAAAATATTAGAGAAAGAAAAACTTATATATGTACAAAAATAAGGGGAAATAAGATGAAAGGATGGAATATGACTGTAAAGATGAAAATTATAAAAGATTTTATAAAAGGAATTGATAAGAAGTTGGTTGAAAAATGAAAGAAGAGAAATTAAAAAAAAAAGGGTGAGAATGTGATCAGGCAGGAGACCGGAACAAAGCCATACACTAAAGATTTAGGGTATATTTTGATCTGTTAGAAGCAACTGTATTCCAAAATTTAATGAGAGAACAACTTATATATATACCAAATATAAGGTTAACTACTATGAAGGGATAGAATATGACTCTAAAATTTAAAAATAAAAAAGAGTTTTAAGAAAGGGATTGATAAGATGTTGGTTGAAAAAGGGAAAAGGAAAAATTCAAAAAAAAAAAGAAGATAAAAAAATAAAATTAAAAAGCTTAACTTTGAAAGACTAAAGAATAAGGCGAAAAAAAGCCATGAATTCTATGTGCAGTATTCCCCTAGTGCTGGAGTTCTGCCATTCTCATTGATCAGTAAACTTGGTCTTGAGTGGCTATTCTTGCTGATCTTCTGGGGGAGTGGCCTGTTGCAGTGGTTCTCAAATGTTTTTGCCGGAGGCGGAATTGCCCCGCCCTTGCTGGAGGCCGGGCTAAGTAATCTGCTCGGGTTTGCTCTCGGTAGGTTTTGTTCCCTGCAAGCTTTCCAAACAGCTTTGGAAGATGAGAGTGAAAATGGTTGCTTCCCAATCTCTGCTCTGGAGGAGCCAAGAACTGGGGCCCCACTCCTCAGTGAGCCCCCAGAGAAAAGCAGTCAATCACTCTTGTCTCCCCAGTCTCAGGCCGCACTCCATGCTCACCCAACCTGCGACCGAGTGTTTCTATCTCTGGCACACGACCCCATGTGGAGTCTCCACACCCAGTAGATCCCTGAGATGCACGCCTGCGCCGCTCCTCCCGGGGGAGGAAGGGGAGTCTCCCCAGATCTGCCACTTGTTGGGTCCCTGCTGGAAGAGCAGTGGCCCAACTTTGCCCTGGATCATGGTTTGTGGCAACCCAGAGCTGCGAGCCCACTCCTCTAGTCCGTCTTTGCAGCTCACTTCCCTGCTCTGATACCTGGGAGCTCTGCTGCTCTCAGGCATTCCTGGTCTTTCTGTGACCCTGAGGGTCCTGAGACCACACTGTCCCAGCCAGGGTTCCACTCCCTGCTTAGCCACTGGAGCGATGTCCCTCAGCAGAGCAGACTTCTAAAAGTTCCAATTTTATGCTCCCCTGCTCTATCACTTGCCATTAGCTGGCTGACAGAGGCTCCCTCCCCCGCAGTCTATCTTCCTGAATATCGCCTCGGATTCACTTCTCTGTATGTTCTACCTTCCAGAAAGTGGTCACTTTTCTGTTCAGAGAGTTGCTGCTATTCTTTTCTTCAATCTCCTGTTGAGTTCGTAGGTGTTCAGAATGGTTTGATACCTATCTAGCTGAATTCCTGGGACCAGACGAAATTTAGGTCTCCTACTTCTCCACCATCTTGCTCCTGCCCCTTGTTTTGTTTTTTGATTCCACATAGAAGTTAAATTATATGGTATTTGTTTTTCTCTGACTTATTTCACTTAATGTAATATCCTCAAGTTCCATCTATATTGTCACAAATGGCAAGATTTCATTCTTTTTTATAGATGAATAGTATTCCATACATATATAAATGGAATCTTCTTTATCCACTCACCCATTGAGATGGACTCTGGTTGTTTCCATATCTTGGGTATTGTGAATAATGCTGCAATGAACATAGGGGTGCATATATTTTTTTTTGAATTAGTATTTCATTTTCTTTGGATAAATACCTAGTAGTGTATTTGCTTGATCATATGGTAATTCATTTTTTAGTTTTCTGAGCAACCTCCATACTGCTTTCCATAGTGTTTGCAACAGTTTATATTTCTACCAACAGTGCATAAGGGGTCTCTTTTCTCCATATCCTCACCACACTTATTTCTTGTCTTTTTTAATAATAGCAATTCTGACAGGTATAAGGTGATGTTTCATTGTGATTTTGATTTGCCTTTCTGTGATGATTAGTGATGTTGAAAATCTTTTCATGTGCCTGTTGGACATCTGTATGTCTTTTTTTGAAGTATCTATGCAGATCTTCTGCCCACTTTATAATCAGATTGTTTTATTCTTCTTATTATATTTTATGAGTTCATTATATATTTTGGATATCAACTACTTACTAGATTTATGATTTGCAAATATCTTCTCCCATTCGGTAGGTTGCCATTTTATTTTGTTGATGGTTTTCTTTGTTGTGCAGAAATTTTTTGGTTCAACATAGTTTGATTTATTCATTTTTGCTGTAGTTGCCATTGCCTTTGGAGTCAGATTTTTAAAAAAATCACCAAGAGTGAATTTCAAGGAGCTTATGTCTATGTTTTCTTCTGGTAGTTTTGTGGTTTCTGATCTTATATTCAAGTCTTTAATCTATTTTGAGTTAATTTTTGTGTATGTTGTAATATTATGGTCTAGTTTCGTTCTTTTAAATATGGCTAGCCAATTTTCCCAACACTATTTATAAAACAGACCATCCTTTCTTCATTGCATATTCCTGCATCTTTTGTCATAAACTAATTGACTGTATGTGCATGGGTTTATTTCTGGGTTCTGTACTCTGTTTTATTGATGTACATGCCTGTTTTCATACCAATACTATACTGTTTTGATGAGTATAGCTTTGTAATATAGTTTGAAATAGGGGAGCATGATGCCTCCACCTTTGCTCTCCTTTCTCAAGGTGCTTTGGCTATTCAGGATCTTTTGCTTTTCCATACCAATTTTAGGATTGTCTGTTCTACACTTGATCTGAGCCAAAAGGCTAAGAAACAATTAGGATTGTCTGTTCTATTTCTGTAAGAAAATTCCATTGGAATCGTGATAGGGATTGCATTAATTTTGTAGATGGCTTTGGGTAATATAGACATTTTAACAATATTAATTCCTCCAATCCCTGAGTACAGAATATCTTGTCATTTATTTGTGTCTTCAGTTTCTTTCATCAACACCTTGTAGTTTTCATTGTACAGTTCTTTCAGCACTTCAGTTAAATTTATTCATAGTTATTTTATTCTTTTGATGTAATTGTGAATGGAATTGTTTTCTTAACTTCTCCTTCTGATAGTTTGTTGTTAGTGTATAAAAATGAAATAGATTTTTGTACAGTGATTTTGTATTCTACAACTCTACTAAATTTATTAGTTCTAACAATTTTTGATGGAGTCTTTATAGAGTTTTCTATAAATAAAATCATTTCGTTCACAAAGAGTTATATTTTACTTCTCCCTTTCCAATATGGATGCCTTTTATACCTTTTTCTTGCTTACTGCTATGGCTAGGACTTTTGGTACTATGTTGAATGAAAATAATGAATATGATTAGCTGTGGTCTTGTCATATATGGCCTTTATTATGTTGAAGTATATTTCCTCTATACCTGCTTTGTTGAGAGTTTTGATCATAAATGTAGAATTTTGTCAAATGATTTTTCTGCATCTATTTAGAAGATTAAATCACTTTTATTTTTTTTTGTTAATATGGGGTATCACATTAATTGATTTGCAGATATTGAACAATCCTTGCATCCCTCGAATAAATCCCACTTAATCATGGTGTATGATCTTTTTAATGTATTGTTGAATCTGTTTTTTTAATATTTTGTTGAGGATTTTTCACCTATGTTCATCAGGGATATTGGCCTATAAATTTGTGTGTGTGTGTGTGTTTTGTGTCTGTTTGGTGTGCTTTTTTTGGTTTTGGTATCAAGGTAATGCTAGCTTCAAAAAAATGAATTTGGAAGCAGTCCTTCCTCTTCAATATTTTGGAAAATTTTGAGAAGTGTAGGTATTAAATCTGAATGTTTATAGAATTCAGTAAAGCCATCTGGTCCTGGACTTTTGTTTGTTAAGAGGTTTTTGATTACTGATTCAATCTTCTTGTTGGTTATCAGTCTATTCAGATTTTCTAATTCTTCATGATTCATTTTTAGAAGATTTTATGTTTCTAGAAATTTATCTGTTTTTTCTAGTCTGTCCAATTTGTTGGTGTTTAATTGTTCATAGAAGTCTCTTATTATCCTTTGTATTTCTGTGGTATCAGTTGTAACTTCCCTGCTTTCATTTCTCATTTTATGTATTTGAGCCCTATCACTTTTTTTCTTAGAGAATCTAGCTAATGGTTTGTCAATTTTATCTTTTAAATAAATAACCAAAGGGTGCCTGAGTGGCTCAGTCATTTAAGCATCTGCCTGGGATTGGGCCCATGCCAGGCCCAAGAGAGGAATATGTTCCAAAGGAAAGAACAAGATAACCCCCCAACACGCACACGCACACACACACACACACACACACAACCTAATGAAACAGAGAAAACTGATTTATCTGATAAAGAGTCCAAAGTCATGGTCATAAAGATGCTCGCTGATCTCTGGAAAATAACAGATGTACACAGAGTGAACTTCAACAAAGAGATAGAAAATATTTAAAAATACCAGACAGAAGTCATGAGCTGAGGAATACAATAACTAAACTGAAAAAATACACTAGAAGGGTTCAACAACAGCCTAGATAAAGCAAGAGAAAGGATCAGTGACCAGGAAGACAGGACAGTGGAACTCACACAAACAGAGCAGCAAAAAGAAAAAAAGAATTTATAAAGTGAAGATAGCTTAAGGGACATATGGGACAACAACAAGCAGAACAACATTCACAGTATAGGGGTCCCAGAAGGGGAGAAGAGAGACAGAAAGAGACAGAAAACTTATTTGAAGAAAAAAATAGCTGAAAACTTTCCTAACCTGAGGAAGAAAACAGACCTCCAGATACAGGAAGCACAGAGAATTACAAATAAAATTAACCCAAAGAGATCCATACTAAGGCATATAAAGACTTTTCCAGACAACCAAAAATTAAAAAAGCTCACCACCACCAAACAGGCCTTACAAGAAATATTAGAGAATTCTTCAAGCTAAAAAAAATGGCACTAATTAGTAACAATAAAACAAATGAAAGTAAAAATCTCACTAGTAAATGTAAATATATAGTAAAGGTAGTAGACTGATCTCATATAAAATTAGCATGAAGGCTAAAAGATAAAAATGGTTAAAATAACTATAACTACAACAATTTGTTAAGGAATAAGTACACAAAATAAAAAGTGTAAAATGTGACATCAGAAACATAAAACATGGGAAAAGGAAGTAAAAATGCTAGAATGTGTTCAAATTTAACTTTCTATCTATCTAACCATATATATGTATATACCAGTCTCTCTCTCTCTATGTGGAGATAGACTGATATATGTAAGCCTAATAGCAATCAGAAAGCAAAAACCTATAGTTGATACACAAAAGATAATGAGAATGGAATTTAAATGCAGCACTAAAGAAAGGCATCAAACCACAAGGGAAATAAGCAAGAGAATAAGAAAGGAACAGCCAGAAAACAATTAACAAAATGACAATAAAAACAAAACCGGGGGCATCATGTTGCCCGATTTCAAGCTATATTATAAAGCAGCAATCACAAAGACAACAAGGTACTGGCACAAAACAGACATAGACCAATGGAACAGAATAGAGAGCTCAGATATGGACCCTCAATTTTATAGTCAAATAATCTTCAACAAAGCAGGAAAAAATATACAATGGAAAAAAGACAGTCTCTTCAATAAATGGTGCCGGGAAAATTGGATAGCCACATGCAGAAGAATGAAACTCAACCATTCTCTAACACCCTACACAAAGATAAACTCATACTGAATGAAAGACCTCAATGTGAGACAGGAATCCATCAAAATCTTAGAGGAGAACATAAGCAGTAACCTCTTCAACATTGGCCACAGCACCTTCTTTCAAGATACATCTCCAAAGGCTAGTGAAACAAAAGCAAAAATGAACTTTTGGGACTTCATCAAGATAAAAAGCTTCTGCACAGCAAAGGAAACAGTCACCAAAACAAAGAGGCAACCCACAGAATGGGAGAAGATATTTGCAAATGACACTACAGATAAAGGGCTGGTATCCAAGATCTATAAAGAACTTCTCAAACTCAACACCCAAAAAACAATCAAGTCAAAAAGTGGGCAGAAGATATGAAAAGACACTTCTCTGAAGAAGACATACAAATGGCTAACAGACACATGAAAAAATGTTCATCATCATTAGCCATCAGGGAAATTCAAATCAAAACCACACTGAGATACCACCTTACACCAGTTAGAATGGCAAAAATGGACAGGGAAGGAAACAACAAATGTTGGAGAGGTTGTGGAGAAAGGGAAACCCTCCTACACTCTTGGTGGGAATGCAAGTTGGTACAGCCACTTTGGAAAACAGTGTGGAGGTGCCTCAAAAATTTAAAAATAGAGCTACCCTATGACCCAGCAATTGAACAAAGACACAGATGTAGTGAAAAGAAGAGCCATATGCACCCCAATGTTCATAGCAGCAATGTCCATGATAGCCAAACTGTGGAAAGAGCCGAGATGCCCTTCAACAGATGGATGGATAAAGAAGCTGTGGTCCATATATACAATGGAATATTACTCAGCCCTCAGAAAGGTTGAATACCCAACTTTTACATCAACATGGATGGGACTGGTGGAGATTATGCTAAGTGACATAAGTCAAGCAGAGAAAGTCAATTATCATATGCTTTCACTTATTTGTGGTACATAAGGAATAGCATGGAGGACATTAGGAGAAGGTAGGGAAAAATGAAGGGGGGAAATCAGTGGGGGAGATGAACCGTTTAGTTGGAGAAACAAACTGAGGGTTTTAGAAGGAAAGGAGGTGGGGGGATGGGTTACCACAGTGATGGGTATTAAAAGAGGGCATGTATTCCATGGAGCACTGGGTGTTATGTGAAAACATTGAATCATGGATCACTACATCAAAAACTAATGATGTAGTGTATGGTTACTAACATAGCATAATAAAAAAAGAAAGACCTTTTAAATTTTCATCTTTATAATCATGTTCCATCCCTTCATCATATTACCCTTATTTTTGTATATGTATGTTTTTCTTTCTTTAAAATTTTGGGAGGTAATTTCTTCTAACAGACCAAAATACACCCAAAATCTACTATGTGGCTCTGTTCTATTCACCCACCTGATCATATTCTTTTTTTTTTTTCCCATTCTTTTCTTCCCCAGTTTCGGGTCTCTTCTGATTTGTTTAGTGTATATTTTTCTGGGGTCATTGTTACCCTTTTAGCATTTTTTTAGCATGTTTTTTTCTCTCGTTCATCTATTCTCCTCTGGACAAAATGACAAGACTGAAAAACTCACCTCAAACAAAAGAACAAGAGACAGTACTGACTGCCAGGGACCTAACCAATACAGGCATTAGTAAGATGTCAGAACTAGAGTTCAGAATGACGATTATAAAGATACTAGCTGGGCTTGAAAAAAGTATAGAAGATACTAGAGAATCCCTTTCTTGAGAAATAAAAGAACTAAAATCTAACCAATTCGAGATCAAAAAGGCTATTTATAAGGTGCAATCAAAAATGGAGGCTCTAACTGCTAGGAAAATGAGGCAGAAGAGAGAATTAGTGATATAGAAGACCAACTGATAGAAAATAAAGAAGCTGAGAAAAAGAGAGATAAACAACTACTTGATCACGA
>NW_025410282.1:0-8277 GCF_002201575.2 Neomonachus schauinslandi
AAGTTGCTGCGGCCGAGGTCGAAGAGGTTGCTGCCTGTGTTCTCCTCAAGGATTCTGATGGATTCCTGTCTCACATTGAGGTCTTTCATCCATTTTGAGTCTATTTTTGTGTGTGGTATAAGGAAATGGTCCAGTTTCATTGTTCTGCATGTGGCTGTCCAATTTTCCCAACACCATTTGTTGAAGAGACTTCTTTCCATTGGACATTCTTTCCTGCTTTGCCAAAGATTAGTTGACCATAGAGTTGAGGGTCCATTTCTGGGCTCTCTGTTCTGTTCCTTTGATCTATGTGTCTGTTTTTGTGCCAGTACCATACTGTCTTGATGATGACAGCTTTGTAATAGAGCTTGAAGTCCGGAATTGTGATGCCACTGGCCTTGCTTTTCTTTTTCAAATTCCTCTGGCTATTTGGGGTCTTTTCTGGTTCCATACAAATTTTAGGATTATTTGTTCCATTTCTTTGAAAAAAAGTGGATGGTATTTTGATAGGGATTGCTTTAAATGTGTAGATTGCTCTAGGTAGCTTTGACATCTTCACAATATTTGTTCTTCCAATGCATGAGCATGGAACGTTTTTCCATTTCTTTGTGTCTTCCCCAGTTTCTTTCATGAGTATTCTATAGTTTTCTGAGTACAGATCCTTTTCCTCTTTGGTTAGATTTATTCCTAGGTTTTGGGTACAATTGTAAATGGGATCGACTCCTTAATTTCTCTTTCTTCTGTCTGGTGGTTGGTGCATAGAAATGCCACTGATTTCTGTGCATTGATTTTAGATCCTGCCACTTTACCAAATTCCTGTGTGAGTTCTAGGAGTTTTGGGGTGGAGTCTTTTGGGTTTTCCACATCAAGTATCATATCATCTGCAAAAAGTGAGAGTTTCACTTCCTTGCTGATTTGGATGACTTTTATTTCTTTTTGTTGTCTGATTGCTGGGCTCTCTCTGTCTCTTGACTCTACTTTGTTCTCTGTGATAGCTTAGGTCTCAAACAGAAGCTCTCCAAACTGACATGATGACCGTTGGCACCCCAAGGTTAGAGGACCCTCGGTGCTTGTGATTTCAGGGGAGAGGTTTCCCTAGGGGGACAGGATTGCCCTTTAGGATAGGAGCCCTGGACAGGGTAAGTGGGAACAGTACGTGTGCACAGGGGCTGCTCCCACCCTCCCAGCATTGAGTTTCTGGGCTCCAGAAAGCTAACTGCACAACTTTGCCTTGCTCACCCAGACTAGGCTGTTTTGTGCCCTGTGTTTTGCCTGTGTGGTGCTTTCTGCCGGAAATGCTTTTGCCCCCTCCAACTTCCCCCACTCCTATCCCATCATCCTCTAAGGATCCCTGTCGGGTCCCAGCATAGACAGCAGCACATGGGGGCGGTGCAGGGTCTCAGCTCCACAACTTGAGGAATCTGAATCTTTCTGTGACAAGGTCTCCAAGAGATTCATATGCTCTTTAAAGTGTGAAAGCACCATCGGTAACTCCTGCTCATCTGTCCATATTCAGCTCAGAGGCCGTCTCCGGAGAGGCCCCCCCTACCCTGCCACCCCACCCCAGCCTGCAGCAGGGACAGTTAGAGAGCCAGGGTGGCCCAGCAATGAGAGCACATGCCACCTTCAGGAGCACTTCCTGTCCCCGAGCCTCTCTCTCCTGCTGCCTGTGACTCTGTGGGAGGACACATATTTGTCGAGGTTCCCACCGGTAGCAGCATCAGCTCCATCAGGTAGGACATGTGCCCCCTTGGAAATCCTCCCCCTGCACTCCAGCCCCTCCCAAAGTGGCCCTTGAGGTCCCTGTTGTGGGAGCAGCTGGGAGGTGAGACCACCCTGCTCAGGAGGGCCTTCAGGGATGGTGGAAACCTGGCGGGAGCCCAAATGGACAGGCCTACTCCATGCTCCACTCCTCAGAAAGCGGGCTCCCCACTGCGTGCAATGGGTCCATGCCTGGCTGACTCTCCTCAGGGCCCCGTGCAGAGATTTTTCTAAGGGTTACTTGAGGACGCCCAGACAACACACAGAGATCTTACAAAAGGTGGGAGTCTTTATTCCTGCCTCTCCTCTGATCTCCCAACTGCCCAAACACAGCCCCAATCTGTCCTCCTCCATCTCCATGATGACCACCCCAGGGCCAGACCCCAGTGCTCCGTGCAGACCTTGTGAGCCCCCTCCCAGAATCCAGCCCCATCTCCCCAACCCCTCATTCCCTTGTCTCCACAGCCACGCAGATCTGTGCAGAACACACATTACGCCCATGCCCAGCCAACACCCCCTGTCTCCAGGTCTACACCCGCCCCTGGGGTCTCTACCCTGCACTAGGGAGAGCTCTGTGCAACGGCCCTGCTGCCTGCCCCCTTCCCTGTCACCTGTGCCCTGTTTCCCCAGCCCCGGGAGCACCGCCCTGCCTCGGCCTTTATTCTCCTGTGCTCCCTGCCTGGAACATTCTGCCCCCTGCCCTCCCAGACTACCTCTTGTTTTTTTTTTTTTTTTTAAAGATTTTATTTATTTTTCTGACAGAGAGAGACATAGCGAGAGCAGGAACACAAGCAGGGGGAGTGGGAGAGGGAGAAGCAGGCCTCCCGCAGAGCAGGGAGCCCGACGCGGGACTCGATCCCAGGACCCTGGGATCATGACCTGAGCCGAAGGCAGACGCTTAACGACTGAGCCACCCAGGCGCCCCAGACTACCTCTTGTTACCTTCATCTCAGCCTAAACGTCACCTCTGGGTGTGGCCCCTGACCCCATTAGCCATCACCCTATTGGAATTCTCTGCAGAGCAGAGATTGCTATTCCTAGTCCCCTTGTTCTTGATTCCCTGGCCTTGCCCTTCACTAGGATGGAAGCCCTGGGGTTCCACGGGCCTCATCCCACGTGGCAGGACAGCGCCAAAGACATCATAGAAGCTGCAGAGATACTTACTACATATGCGGGTGCGAATGAAGGCAGTAACACACACAGGCACACTTTGGATCAAATAGAATCACGAGTGCGGGTCCTTCTCCAAATTGCTCCCGGACCCTCTTCTGCCTGCTCTGTGCCCGAGGCTGACTCTCCTGTCTGCTCTCAAGGCCCTCTGGGGGGCTGCCTTGCACCAGCAGTCCATGGAGGCCTGGATGGCAGAGGGGGGCAGTTGACCCAGTTCCTGGGATAGCCCCGCACTGGGCTCAGCAGATGCCACTTCCCTGTCCTCCCTTCAGGCCCAGGGGTGGGACCGCCTCCCCCTGTGGCTGGAGGCTGGGAGCCACCTCCTTGGTCCTGCCCTCCTCCCTGCTGCAGCTGGGGACTGCCCCGACCTCCTCCTCCTCCGCACCGTGTGGGAGAAGCACTCCTGCCTGGGATCTTCCCTGGTCCCTCGGGGCCCTCTGCTCTCTGTGCGGAAGATCAAGGAGCCTGTCCTCTCTTTACACATTGCACACACACGTTTATTCCTTTCAGTAATTTATTTATCTATAAGCAATTTTTAAAATTTTCAACTCTAGTTTTACATTTTCAGGTATTCACAAAACAACTCCAATAGTCTAGATTCTGCATCATGGGTTGTGTGTGTGTGTGCATGTGCCCACGTGCATGAGAGTGTGTGTTTGTCATCGGGAGGAAAGCTTTGTATTTTGACTGCATAAAATTCAGAAATGTTAAACAACAAACAGTATCTTAAACAAAACAACAAAGATTGAAAAAAAAATTATAGAGCAAGGAAGAAATGGTTGAAAATTCTTAAGTTTAAATTTAAGACTAAGCTAATCCTATGAATTTAGGACTAAGATTTGAATTTAGGACTAAAATTTGAATTTAGGCTAAAATTTGACTTTAGGACTAAAATATGAGTTAGGACTAAACTTTAATTTAGGACTACACTAACTATTTTATACAGTTTAAGTGAGATGTTGTTTTAAGTTTTTTTTCTCTCTTTTTTTAAGGCAATCACATTTTATTCACATAAATATTGAGTTATTTCTGCAGATTTGTAACCCTAGTCCCAGTGCACAGAAATGGTCTTGTTTTGAACATCTCTATCTATGTCCATAATAGAGGATGTCTTCAGTCAAGGAGCATTAATTTCAATCCAAATACCATACCTACAGCATAGAGTTCTAAAGCGTCTGATGGGGAAACTCTGTGTTCATGACAATGTTAACGAAGCTCTATTTATATGACCATCGATGGTGTTATACTGCTAAGAGTAACTGTGGCATCAATTTGGAAATAGTAGCAGTTTCACTAGAGAGAGCCATCAGACCTTCTTCACAGAGCTCTGCATAGATGCTGAGCCAGGGTCTGGTTGTTCAGGGCCAGCTGCCTTGAGCCCAGTCACCCCTGCAGGCGACCCCGGATCCCAGTGCCCTTACAGTGGGACTTCCCTCCTCCTTGGGGACTTGATGAGCCCAGGGCCCCCCTGACACTTCCTGGCCTCTGTGGGCTGTGGGCAGAACAGCAGGAGCAAGAGGGTCCCTCAGGAAAATGACCAGCATCAGGCCAGCATCTGCCTCATGTGATCATTTTCTCTCCTTAGCTCCTGGATGCACCTTCCACCCAGCTTTTTGTGGCTCTGTCCTGATGGAAGAGGACCACCTTGCGATAGTGGGAGGTGTTTCTCTCCAGGTCTTTGCCGGGGTCTTGGTCCATCTTCTTGTAGAGGTTGTGAATCTGGCACGTGAAGTTCATGTCTCTATACAGGCTGGCCAGTTTCTTCTCCATTTCCAAGCACTGAGCTTCCCCTTAAAACACTTTTCTGTGAAGTTGCAGGATATGCTGGTCCTGTTCATCCTGCGGATTCTGAAATTTCAGCTTCAGCTGCTGAATCTCACTGTCCAGCTGTGAATTTTCCTTCTGCAAAGAGGCTTCCTGGGTTTGCAGACTGTGGATTTGTCATGTCAGTTCTGCGATCTCTCGCCTTTCTGCCCACAGTTGTCTGGCTCTGTCTTACTGTTCCCCTTCGGGACTTGGAGGGGACACAGGGAACCCAGCATCCTCAGGGGCACCCTTCAGATCCACTGCTGCCTGACGGGTGGGCTCATCACCATTTCCTGCTCCCCTCTTTTGCTGGACTCCCCAGGTCCCGGCACCGGCGTGATCAGCAGGGAGGTCAGGCGGGGGGACGGCCTGTAGCCCGGGTCCTGCCCTGGACGGGGACTGGCTGGTTTGATCTTTTGGGACCAGCTCCCTGGGTGCCTTCGACGGCTCCAGCCTTTCTTCCCCCTCCTTTTCGTGCCCTTTCTGCCTCCATCTTGAAATTTCTTGGTTGAGCAGTTCTGGTCCTTCTGGAAAAGGAGTGTTTTCACTCAAATCATTTGTTCTTTTCCTCACAAGTTGTTCTCCATCCTTCTCTGATGTTCTTAGGATGGGTTTTTCCCCAATGACCTGGGGAAGGTCAGGAGGCTGGCTCTTCTGTGCCTTTTTCAGAAAGTTGACCGTGCCCCAAAGTACCAACCTGTTGAGGTCTGTATTCAGTGCTGACAAGCACAAGGCTTGTAACAGGGGAGGACTGGCCACCACCCCAGGTGGCCTGAGGGCATCCTCGGCTTGTGTGGTTGGGCCAATATCCTCACGGCCTGCTCCACAGACTTCATGGTGGGCAGAACCCCTTTGGCCCAGCGCTTTCACGCTTCTTAGAGTGAGTCATCTCTTCACTAGGAAAACCAGCACCACAGTACATACCAGCATCGCCCAGGGCAACACGGGAGACTTGGGCTGTGTCTCCAGCTTCCAGAAATCACCAGCAGCGCCCCCCACAGGTGCTCCAACACCAGCTGGGAAGGGGATCCGGTGGCCTTAGGGGGGCCCTCCATGGTTGCGTCGGGCTCCACAGCTCTGCCTCTCAGTGCCAGCGTCCTGTGGCCACAACTGACCACTCAGAACCCTGTGGAGAGTTCCATCTCGGAGGTCAACCCATGCCTGACGACCAGGGCAGAGCAGTTGGGCCGGGGGGAGGGGAGGCCAGCCAGGTTCCAGAAAGCAGTTCTCCCTGACTTTGTTGTGAAGTAGAAAGCTGTCTCAATCACACAAGCACTAGGGGAGGTGGGAAGGGCTGATCCCAGCCCAGAGCTCAGCCACTCCAGGCCCACCTGGCCCTACAGCAAACCTAGGGGCTCAAGGCAGGGCCAGGTCACGTCCCTCTGTGCCCACAAGAGAATCAGGGCAGAGTGTTAAGGCCTCCTTCCCGGGCAAGGCCCATTCTCCTGATCTGAAGTTTCCCTCTGCTGCAGGGACTCTGGTCCTGTCTGCAAAGGTACCAGGTTCTCCCTCCTCTGAGGCTCCCTCCCTCCTCTGTGTGGTCACTGTGGGCTGGCAGGACCCTGTGGGTCTGAGACCGAAGGTGTCCCAAAGGTATTACCTAAGAGAGCAGGATTCCAGTGCTAACAACTCAGGAGAAATCAACCAGAAATGGCAGGGTCTTAAAATTTCATGGATGCTGTGGGGCCAGCCTGTCCCTGTTGAATCCAAGTGTTCCTGCAGTGGGGTGACTCTGCTACAGGGTGACCCAGTGACCTGGCCTGTTTCCCTCTTGGGGCCCTCCTACAGCCTGTGCCTCTGAAGGAAGGCCTATGGGTGGAAATTTCATCAGCAGTGGGGACAGAGGAGAAAATTCAAATAAAACCAGCCCCAAACGGGCCACCATTGAAACTAATGATAAAATTGCACCTGTTAGTATTTGCCAAGGTCGCTGACCAGAGGCTGGTGTGGGGAGCAGAGCGCAAAAGTGCCTCATGGAGGACATGAGCAATCCATGGATCTGCTGAATGAGGCCCCTGTCCTTCAGGGCTGGAGAATATTTTTGGGAGTCTGAGGATGGGGGTGCCTGTCAGGACCAACTTCCCTCTTCCCTCCTGGCCCTGCAGGGGTGCCCAGGGAGGAGACTGCAGGGGCACAGGCAGCCGTGTCTGTGCAGCTCCTTCCAGGCAGCCCCTTTGAGTCTCAGGGCCCCGACCTTCAGGACAGGCATGGCCTCAGGTCTGGGATTACAGGCCCAGGAGGAAGCCTCAGTCAGAAATGCAGAGAGTCATTGCTGGGGCCACAAAGGCCTGAGTCTTGCCCCTGAAGCCTCCTTTTTCCCCAGGGCGGAGGTGGTACCTCCCAGAAGCTGACCTGTGGGCAGGAAGGGTCAGCAGACAACGAAGAGCCCTCAACTCATGGTCCCTGCTGTGTCCCCTGGGGAGGTTTGGAAGCAGAGCACAAGAATGTCCCCATGCCCACCCAGGGAGAGGACAACTGTCATGGGCAGTGGGGGACCCCAGAGGGAGAAGGCCCTGCAATCCTAGAAAGAGGGAGGCTTGTCACTGTCCTTATGCTTGTAAGGTAGGAGCCCGAATGTGGCCAACTGAACCTGTGAGTTGTCTCACCTTGTCTGTTCTGATGGACTCTCTGACTCCTGGACAGAGCCTTCTCCTGAAGACAGTGTTTGCTCATCAGCAGAACTGATAGAAAAGAGAACTAATAGGATTCTATCACATACAGGTGGTAGAAACTCCTCTCAACCTGCTTAAGCCTCAAAGGGGACTTGGGTTAGGTCCTTTCTGAGACTCAGAAAGAGGCTTCAGGAACAGCTGGATCAAGGGACCAGGTATCAGGACTCTGGCTCTGTCTCTCTCTTTTTTTAAAGAAATTAAATGTTTCACTTTGATAAAAACTTCAACAATCTAGATTATTTGAGCTCTTCATCTATACAATATAATTTATTCTAAAATCTTTATGCCTTCCTTTTTTTGAAATTTTTTTAATTAACATATAATGTATTATTTGTTTCAGGGGTACAGGTCTGTGATTCATCAGTCCTACACAGTTCACAATGCTCACCGTAGCATATACCCTCCCCAGTGTCCATCCCTCAGCCACCCCATCCCTCCCACCCTCCTCCACTCCAGCAACCCTCAGTTTGTTTCCTGAGATTAAGTCTCTTATGGTTTGTCTCCCTGTCTGGTTTCGTCTTGTTTCATTTTTCCCTCCCTTCCCCTATGATCCTCTGTCTTGTTTCTCAAATTCCTCATATCAGTGAGATCATATGATACTTGTCTTTCTCTGATTGACTTGTTTCGCTTAGCATAATACCCTCTAGTTCCATCCACGTCATTGCAAATGGCAAGATTTCATTTTTTTTTTGATGGCTGCATAATATTCCATTGTATATATATATACCACATATTCTTTATCCATTCATTTGTTGATGGACATCTAGGCTCTTTTAATAGTTTGGCTATTGCGGACATTGCTGCTATAAACATTGGGGTGCATGTGCCCCTTCAGATTACTACATTTGTATCTTTGGGGTCAATACCCAGTAGTGCAATTGCTGGGTCA
>NW_025410283.1:0-8270 GCF_002201575.2 Neomonachus schauinslandi
CCAGTTGAACTGGCTCCTAATCCAGGCCTTTTTCCACTTCATCACGAGGAGCGTTCTGAAAGTAACTGTTTTTGGTTATTCCCAAAAGTCAGCTGTTAGGAGAAGCGTTAGAAATTTGGAAATGCATGCTGGTAAAATGAGAGCTCGGTCTGGATAATCTGGCTCCCTTGTTGTGCTGGGGTCTAATGGCATCAAGAAATGATACAAGAGATTTACTTTCTCTCTTCCCAGACTTTTGAATCACTCTAGTAAGTCAGAATATTAGAAATGTTCTAGATCATTTAAGACTCATTCACTCTTCCTGACGGAAACATCTTTCATGTTTTACTTGTAATAAAGACCTTAAACTGCAGATATCTGAGAAGGTTGTGCTACAGTTCTTGTGGGGGGATTTTTTTTTTCCTCCTACCCTCTTTTAATTCTTCAGTTTATAAGCATGCACACACCTTAATATCCTCATACATTCTGGTCAAAGACTAATGCCCACCAGATCCATGACCACGACACGGAAACCCTTGTCTCATTTACTCCAGAGGGAATGAACCCTCTCAATGCTCACACCCTTCCCTTCTCCCTTTGACTATTTTATTTATTTATTTATTTATTTATTTATTTATTTATTTATTTTTCTTCTTTTTATTATTAACATATAATGTATTATTTGTTTTGGGGGTACAGGTCTGTGATTCATCAGTCTTACACAATACACAGCACTCCCCACAACACGTAGCCACCCCAATATCTATCACCCCACCACCCCATCCCTCCAACCCCCCTCCACTCCAGCAACCCTCAGTTTGTTTCCTGATTAAGAGTCTCTTACGGTTTGTCTCCCTCTCTGGTTTCATCTTGTTTATTTTTTCTCCTTTTCCCCTCTGATCCTCTGCCTTGTTTCTCAAATTCCACATATCAGTGAGATCATATGATAATTGTCTTTCTCTGATTACCTTATTTCACTTAGCGTAATACCTTCTAGTTCCAGCCACATCATTGCAATTGGCAAGATTTCATTTTTGATGGCTGCATAATATTCTTGTGTGTGTGTGTGTGTGTGTGTGTGTGTGTGTGTGTGTGTGTACACAAGAAGATGTGATATACATGTATATACATCTTCTTTATCCATTCATCTCTCAATGGACATCTGGGCTCTCTTCATAGTTTGGTTATTGTGGACATTGCTGCTGTAAACATTGGGGTGCCGGTGGACCTTCGGATTACTATATTTGTATATTTGGGGTAAATACCCTGGGTCATAGGGTAGCTCTATTTTCAACTTTTTGAGGAACCTCCATACTGTTTTCCAAAATGGCTGCACCAGCTTACATTCCCACCGACAGTGTAGGAGGGTTCCCCTTTCTCCACATCCTCAGCAACATCCATCATTTCCTGACTTGTTAATTTTAGCCATTCTGACTGGCATGAGGTAGTATCTCATTGTGGTTTTGTTTTGTATTTCCCTGATGCCAAGTGTGTTGAGCACTTTTTCATGTGTCTGTTGGCCATTTGGATGTCTTCTTTGCAGAAATGTCTCTTCATGTCTTCTGCCCGTTTATTGACTGGATTATTTGTTCCTTGGGTGTTGAGTTTGATAAGTTCCTTATAGATCTTGGATACCAGCCCTTTATCTGTAATGTCATTTGCAAATATCTTCTCCCATTCCATGGGATGCCCCTTAGTTTTGCTGACTGTTTCCTTTGCTGTGCAAAGGCTTTTTATCTTGATGAAGTCCCAAAAGTTCATTTTTTGTTTTTGTTCCCCTTGCCTTTAGAGATATGTCTTGAAAGAGGTCATTGTGGCCAATGTCGAAGAGGTTACTACCTATGTTCTCCTCTAGGATGTCTCACATTTAGGTCTTTCATCCATTTTGAGTTTATCTTTGTGTATGGTGTAAGAGAATGGTGCAGGTTCATTCTTCTGCATGTGGGTGTCCAGTTTCCCAGCACCATTTATTGAAGAGACTGTCTTTTTTCCATTGGACATTCCCTCCTGATTTGTCAAAGATTAGTTTACCATAGAGTTGAGGAAACAGGAACAAGGATGTCATGCTAGGAAAAAAAGCAGGTCAGTTATTGCAAAGTTACCTTCCTTTAGGGAATGGCAGGGATCTATCAGGCAGATTAACTAGTGCTGAACAAGCAGGTCCTGACTTCTGGCAGAGCCAAAACTGTAGTTAAGTCTCAATTTGGTGATGTGGGGCTTAGCAGAAGCAACTCCTTTTTGAGTTTTAACATACTTACAGTCACTATGCTATACATCAGATCTCCAGAATTTATTCAGTTGCAAAACTGACATTTGACCAACATTTCCCCGTTTCCTCTACTTCCCAAGCCCCTAGTAACCACCACTGTACTCTGCTTCTATGAGTCTGACTATTGCAGATTCCACATATAAGTGAGATCACACAGTATTTGTCTTTCTGTGTCTGGTTTATTTCACTCAACATAATGTCCACCGGGTCCATCCATGTTGTCAAAAGTCACAGGATTTCCTCTCAAGTCTGAATAACTAATACTAATTCCATTGTCTGTTTATACCATATCTCCTTTATCCATTCACCATCACTAACCATCAGGGAAATGCAAATCAAAACTGCAATGAGATATCACCACACATCTGATATAGGATGGCTATCATTAAAAAAAAAAAAAGGTGAGTGGTGTAAGTGTTAAGTGCCTGACAATAAGCTTTTGATTGCCAAGGCATCCGTTTCAAAGACATCCATCTCAAATACACACGTTCCTAGCTGTACAGCTAGATAAGGAGCGATGGCATCCCACCCACGAAATTCCCCCTTTAGCCCTGGGTGACCCTAGATAACTGACCATTTGTGTGACCCTGCTTTTCCTTTCCCATGCTTTCATTCCCACTCTTACGTTTTAAATTCACCAGTAAAAAGTGAAACCTCGGGCGCCTGGGTGGCTCAGTTGGTTAAGCGACTGCCTTCGGCTCAGGTCATGATCCTGGAGTCCCGGGATCGAGTCCTGCATCGGGCTCCCTGCTCGGCAGGGAGTCTGCTTCTCCCTCTGACCCTCCCCCCTCTCATGTGCTCTCTGTCTCTTTCATTCTCTCTGTCTCAAATAAGTACATAAAATCTTTAAAAAAAAAAAAAAGTGAAACCTCAAAATCCTGGACATCCCACCCTTGACTCCCAATAAAGGCAGAGCCCCAAGTATGTGCGCTCTTTCTCTACACAAGACCTCGCTGTGGGGCTCTGGGTGTGCCATGTACCTTCCAGAATATATGAGGCTTATTAGCCTCATTTTTTTCAAAGCTCCGAGGGTTGTTGCTGAGGTGAATCTTGCAATCATCGTAAGAGCCACAAGGGTCAGCTCAGCCACAAGATTGGCTCTGGATGGGAAAATGTCTGTGGGGGCCGACCTCAAATAGTGCGGGCAATGTTCATGCCTGCAGGCATCCC
The DNA here is from genome assembly GCF_002201575.2 of Neomonachus schauinslandi. Lineage (NCBI taxonomy): Eukaryota > Metazoa > Chordata > Mammalia > Carnivora > Phocidae > Neomonachus > Neomonachus schauinslandi. The sequence goes on from NW_025410283.1 coordinate 3,419, forward strand.
TAGTTGATGGCATCACTATCTAATAGCTGAGACCAACACAAGACAGTGAGGATATGCAGAAAAGAGAACCCTGGTACACTACCGGTGGGAATGTCAATTGGTGCAGCCATAATGGAAAACAGTATGGAGATTCCTCCAAAAATTAAACATAGAACTACTAGGGGATCTGGGCGGCTCAGTCAGTTAAGATCTGACTTGACGTTAAGCGTGTGCCTTCGGCTCAGGTCATGATCCCGGGGTCCTGGGATCGAGCCCGGCGTCGGGCTCCCTGCTCAGTGGGAAGCCTGCTTCTCCCTCTCCCACTCCCCCCTGCTTGTGTTCCCTCTCTCGCTGTGTCTCTATCAAATAAATTAAAAATCTTAAAAAAAAAAAAAGTCTGACTTGATTTCAGGTCAGGTCATGATCTCTCCGCTCAGTGGAGTCTGCTCAGTATTCTCTCTCTCTCTCCCTCATCCCCTCCCCCAAAGTAAATAAATAAATCTTGTAAAAAAAATTGAACTACCATAGGAACCAGCAATCCCACATCCGGGTGTTTATACAAAGGAAATGAAATCAAGATCTCAAAGAGATACCCACACCCCTATGTTCATTGCGGCATTGTTCACAGTTGCAAGACAAGGAAACAACCAAAAAGACCATCAACAGAAAGAAATCTTTTTTTTTTTTTAAGTTGTATTTATTTAAGTCGCCTCTACACCCAGTGTGGGGCTGGCTCTAACTCACGACCCCGCGATCAAGAGTTGCATATTCTTCCGCTTGAGCCAGCCAGGTGCCCCCAAAAGTGAAGGAATTGTTAAATTTCAGTGGCAGGTTAGTGAAAATAAAGATGTCAGTTTTTTTCCCCTGTGAAAATTAATAAAAGGAAACCTGGTTTAGAATGGCTGTGGGGACCAGCAGGGGGCGCTCTCATGCCCCACCACTCACACCAATTACAGATCCAACCGGAAAACACTACTTTGCAAGGCAAACTGCTTTACTAGCCCAGCAGGAAGATAGGCTTCCCCACCCTGCTCCTCAACAGTCCAGCCTGAGTTTGTCACAACCCAGCCAAAGCAAAGCTACTACACTGCCAACCCACAGTTTACTCCAATGCACTTTCTGTTTACAACAGCCTTCCAAACTTCCTCCTTTCCTCTAGAAAAAAGTGCTCCTCTCCTTTGTTCAAGGACTTGCCTATGTTTAGCTGTAGTTTGCTTGTCCCTGATTACAATTCTCTGCTATTCCTGAATAAGCCCATTTTTACTGGTAAAATAACTGGTAGTTTTATTTTTTGAGGTTATCATGCCATACCAGTTCATGACTCTATAAATTCCATCCATGGAGTCCTTGGAAGCCCATGGATTCCAGGTTAAGACACCCTAAGATATTATCATCGTCTGCATGAGGAAATTGATCACTGATACGCTTTTGAGAAACAGTTGTACCAAAACACTGAAAAACTGAATAATGGTTAACAAAAGGACATAACAAGGAATTAATAGAAAGGAGTTAGAGTCAAGGAAAATGTTTAAAGAAAGAATATAATTAACAAATGATTTTAAATTTATATTCAAGGGATAATATCTCTTTAGGAACTCAAATTAGAAGCCACACCCAAGGAACTGCTGGTAGACAGAACTCGAGGAAGCAGACCAACTAAAGAGCTCTCAGTAGCAGTGGTTAACAGACTTGCCTGGGCTGCTTTGGTAGTTGATTTCTGCAGATGTAAAGGGATATGTTCCTACCGGTCAGTTTCCGGTGCTTCCTAACTGGCTTTATTTCAGAGAAGCCTTAGAGCTTGTGGCTTAGCTCATAGCTGAATGTATGGATGTATGGATGCTTTGGGTTCACAATAATTTCCCTTCCACTTCAAAAGTAGAATATCACACTTATTTCAGAAACACTGGATTAAAGGTTAAAACTGGCAATGACTGGGGTAGAACAACCTTATGATGATATTATCAACAATTTAGATCAACATTAACACTTCATTGTTTAAAAAACTACTTTCACATGCATTGCTTTCTATGATTCTCAAAATTCCTTATTGAAGTCCTATAATATACTGTAAAATAGGATGCCTTGGAAACCTGTGGCTCTCTCTCTGAGCTTGCCCCTTCACACATCAGCCCTCCTAGCTTCTCCCTGCTGCCTCTCTCTGCATTCACAGAGTCACTACATGATTTAGGTCTTCAGTGGATCACATGAACTTGTTAGGGAAGGCTATGGATATATGGCCAGGTGATGGCCATCTTAATTTTTCTCAGAGTCATCTTTCTTTCTTTTTTTTTTTTAAGATTTTATTTTATTTTATTGTCAGAGAGAGAGAGAGAGCATGCGCACATGCAGGGGGAGCAGCAGGCCGAGGGAGATGCAGGCTCCCCAGTGAGCAGGGAGCCCGATGTGGTACTTGATCCCAGGACCCGGGGACCATGACTTGAGCAGACACTTAACCAACTGAGCCACCCAGGCGTCCCTGAGAGTCATCTTTCAAGTCCTCCAAACCCAAGTGCCCAGAATTCCTGTCTTTTTACTCTCTTTCTTCACCCAAAAATACTAGAGAGTAGTTGGATTTATGGAGTGTGATCTGAGACAACCAATAGAGGGCAAAATGGAGTCTCTCACGTCAAGTCGGACCCTGTGTCAAACAGGGGTCTGTGTCAAGCCGTGACACAGAAGTTAAAGGTACTGCAGCTAGGAGATATTCCCTGGGACCAGTGTCAGCTGACACCCCAGAACTGATAAGGAGCAGAACCAGAGGGTCTACAGGGGCTTAAGACTGATTTAGAAAGGGAAGGAATTGGCAGCCAATGTCAGACTCTTCAGACCTGACCCCTCTATGTCTGGCCACTTAAAAAGGCAACTGCCCTCGAAGGTTCTGCCCCATTGACCTCCAAAGGGAAACTTCCTTCCCTGCTGGAACATAAGAAGAAGTGAGTGCCCAGAGCTGACCCAGACTGACCAAGGCATTATCTCAACTGTGTGCCCACAGACTGACTTCGAGTTTGGTTCGTTAACTTACTACACTCTGTTATCTGCTTTGTTCTGTGGTTTGTCTTGTGTCCTGCTCTGTGTGCTCGTAAGAAGCCAAGTTTAATCACGTGGTGAAATGTCATCGACTTTGGAATCCTGAACCTGTTTTATAATTGTGATTTAACTTTGCTTTATGATTGACTAAAGCTGACATTGTGGAAAGACACAACTAATGTGAGCGCCTTCATAGCGTGCTCATGACACAATCCCCATTTGGTCTATCAGCATATGATTCCCTGTTATTCAAGGAATGCTTGACTTGAGCTGGGTTTTGAGGTGCACCAGAGTTTTTGTAAATCCCAATGTGTTTCTATAAATACCAATATTTCTCTATCTAATCCTGTTGACATATTTCCCATTCAAAGAGAGAATCAAGAGACTATACGCCAGGATGCATTGCTACTAATATGCTTTGAAGAGGAGTTCTGGGTATCAACGATCATTACGACTAAAAAACAGAAAAGAAAAATTTTGTTCTACCCCCTGTGAAAGGTGAAAGAAAATAAAGTCACTTGTGGGGTATCTGACTGGCTCAGTTGGTATAGCATGTGACTCCTGATCTTTGGGTCATGAGTTTGAGCCCCACATTGGGGGTAGAGTTTACTCCAAAATAAAAATAAAGGCACTCATGTCAAGGGGCTTTAAAATGGAGCAGGGAGGTCATTCAGGAGGTGGCCCTTATGCACATCCTCACTGGGTGGAGTCATGAATTTTGAACTGGGCCAAAAAGACTGCAGAACACGTGCAACTTACTACAGTAGCTACTGGCCTTTGCATAGTGATTGCCTTAGCAACTAAATTTGTTTAAACAAATTTGGCTAAAGAAATTTAGGATGAGGATTAGTTTTCTGGCACCAACACCAATCAAAATTCTTTGTAAACAATGTATAAAAGCTTTCCCCTTTGGGGCTCCTGGGTGGATCATTCAGTTAAGGGTCTGCCTGTGGGTCCTGGGATGGAGCCCCAAGTCGGGCTCCCTACTCAGTGGTTTGTCTGCTTCTCCCTCTGCCCCTCACCTCCATTCAGACTGGCTCTCTCTCTTAAATAAATAAATAAAATCTTAAAAAAAAAAGCATTCCTCTTTTCTGTCCAGAAACCCCTGTTCTTTGCTCTCTAGTGGGACACTATTTGGCTTGTGTAATCAATATGCACCAAATTACAATTCTTTTTTTTTTTTCTGCCTTAGCAATTTTAATTTAGAAATTTATCCTACAGGCTTTTGTTCATGGGTACAAACGTTGTTCACACTACTTGTAACAGCGAAAGATTAGAAAATTTTAACTGCCGGGTGTCTGGGTGGCTCAGTTGGTTAAGCGACTGCCTTCGGCTCAGGTCATGATCCTGGAGTCCCGGGATCGAGTCCCGCATCGGGCTCCCTGCTCGGCGGGGAGTCTGCTTCTCCCTCTGACCCTCCTCCCTCTCATGCTCTCTGTCTCTCATTCTCTCTGTCTCAAATAAATAAATTAAAAAAGAAAATTTTAACTGCCATTTAACAGGAGACTGGATATACAAATTATGGTTCGACTGAACACCGGTCCCACCCTGTGTACCGCTGGGGGTAGGAACCACGCTGCTGCTTTGTGCCTCCTGAACTGGGTCATCAGCCACCTTCATCAGCTGTCCAAAGCAATAATGTTTTACAATTTGGCAACTTGGTAGGTAAAAAAAGGGCATAATCTTGTTTTAATTGTTATTTCCTTCATTGCTACTGGGGTTGACTTTTTTCATGTTTATTGCCCCTTGTACATTTTGAGTTCTGTAAAAAGTTCACAAAACATGTTTACAACATTTGTTGGTTTTTTTTTTTTTTTTTTTTTTAAAATTTTTTTTTTTTTTTTTG
>NW_025410284.1:0-8250 GCF_002201575.2 Neomonachus schauinslandi
GCCAATCAACACTACAATGAGATGTTACCTCACACCTGTCAGAATGGCTAAAGTCAATAACACAAGAAGTATAAATTGTTGGCGAGGCTGTGGAGGAAAAAGAATCCCTAATGTAGTATTGGTGGGAATGCAAAATGGGGTCGTCACTCTGGAAAACAATATAGAGGTTCTTCAGAAAGTTAAAAACAGAACTACATTATGATCCAACAATTGCACCACTAAGTATTTACTCAAAGGATACAAAAATACTAATTTAAAGGGATACATGTACCCCTTTGTTTACGACATCATTCTTTATAATTGCCAAGATATGGAAGCAGCCCAAATGTCCATCGATTGATGAACGGATACAGAAGTGGTGTATAGATACAATAGAATATTATTCAGCTATAAATATGAATGTCAACAGATACAAAGTGATTGAAAGTCGCATATGCATCCCAATGTTTATAGTAGCAATGTCCACAATAGCCAAAATAGGCAAAGAGTCCAGATGTCCATCAACACATGAATGGATAAATAAGAAATGGTATATACCATATATTGTTGTTGTTATATATATATATTACCCATCCATCAAAAAGAATGAAGTTTTTCCATTTGCAACAACTGTAGAGAACTAGAGGGTATTAGGCTAAGTGAAATAAACCAGTCAGAGAATGAAAATACCATATGATTTCACTCATATGTGGAATTCAAGAAACAAGACAGATGAACATAGAGAAAGGGAGGGGAAAAATAAAATAAGATGAAATCAGGGAGGGAGAGAAACCATTACAGACTTAACAATAGGAAACAAACTGAGGGTTGCTGGAGGGAAGGTGGGTGGGGGGATGGGGTAACTGGGTGCTGGGCATTAAGGAGGGCACTTGATGGAATGAGCACTGGGGGTTTATATGCAACTGACGAATCACTAAACTCTACCTCTGAAACTAATAATACACTATCTGTTAATTAATTGATTTTAAATAAGATTTTAAAAAGAATAAAATCTTGCTATTTGCAGCAAATGGATGGAGCTAAAGAGTATAATACTAAACAAATTAAGTCAGTCAGAGAAAGACAAGTATCATACGATTGCACCCATATGTGGAATTTAATAAACAAAAAAATGCACAAAAGGGAAAAATAGAAACAGACTTAATTATAGAAAACGAACTGATGGTAACCCGAGGACAGGTGGGTGGGTGGATGGTGAAATATGCAAAAGGAATTAAGAGTACATTTACCTTGATGAGCACTGAGTAATATACAGAATTGTTTTCGTTTTGTTTTGTTTAGAACCGTTTCATCACTATATTGTACATCAGAAACTAATATAACTTGGTGTTAACTACACTGGAATTAAAATATAAATGATAAAAAAGAAGCTGTATAGGATACAATTCAGCTTATGTGTTCTTTCTTACCTCCCAGTCTCTTTTCATTGGGGTTCCTGGAAGTGGTTGAGACTTTCCATGTTTCCAGTTCCTGTGAGACACAACTATCGATCTATGTAGTGCTTGCCAGTCCCCATCTTGCTTTCATATCTTACATGAAGGTCCCATTCATGAGATCCAGGAAGGCACATTGTCCAGATGTCTCCACTTCTCAAAGTGATGGAAAATTTCTGTGGTGGCTCATTTTTCTCTACTTAGCTCTTTGGTGTTCCCACCTCCTGTTAAATTAATTTTCTGAACCTCTTTACCTCTGCTTAAAAATACATAAAGTGGTGTCCACTTTTGTAACTGGACATTTCATAAGAACCTTCTGTTCTTATGGATGAGGAAATCAATCACAGAAAAAAATGTTTTGAAAGTGACAAGCTTCTCAAGCATTACTTCTCATGGTTATGGAAGAAGCAACAACAACGACAACCACAAAGCTATCTCTAACGTCCTTCGCTTAGAATTGATAAAAAGACAATTTCAGCCACATAGCCTTGAAGAAAGCAAATAATTACATGTCCTGGCTCATACATTTGGAGTGGACACTTCACTCCTCTCATATAGATCAGAAGAAATCAGTGAATATTTGTAAAATAATATTCTTTTATGCAAAGATTCCAAAAGATTCCAAAAACATACCCTCAAGAAGGTGACTGAGAAAACCACTTAGCCATAAGAAGATAATTTTCTACAATTATGGTAAGCAAGCAATGAGATATCGGAAACGGGGGGGGCATTCCAGAGGAATGAACCAAGAGGAATGGTAAAAAAATGAAAAATATGCTCCAAGGAAATAGAAAAGTGCTTTTACTTATGACTGTTCTTCATCTAAAATATAAAAGGCACCCACAAATCTGCCCATTGAGATTTGAGAATATCTGAGAACAAATTCCTGTGTTTCTCCTGCTCTTCTTTATAGGACTGTTAATTGATGTTACCAATACCTTGAAAAACCAAATGTTTTGCGTATTTTGATGAGTTGCATTTCACAGGTCATCTAATAAGATAAATCATTTCTAGACCTGCTTGGTACATCCTCATCACATGGCTAAATGCAACTTTTGTTTGTCTCCTTTTGGGGATGTTGAACTTATTTTGTTGGAGAAAATTAAGTGAACCAAAGAAGGAGAACTTGTTGATTCGTGATGCTGGTTAATAACATTGACTTCCTTCTTCTGGACTAAGAATCGTATTGCACTTCCCTTGTCCTTGAACTATGGGATGGTCTGTAAAACATCAGGGAAATAAGCATGTGTAACACCTGACTAGATGATTTAAGATCAAAAACTGTCCTTCCATGTCCTCTTTTCACATGTCACAGACTGCTGATGTTCACAGCAAGAGAAGTATCATTAGCTGCTTCTGAAGAGATGCAAGTTCCAAGATGGATGATATGTGGCATGATCAAGAATTCCATCTTTTTTAATTTTATGATGTGGGGACCTTTAAGCCATTGTTGGTTAAGCAGCATAGACTATATGTTTTCCAGTCTCTAGACACTTATACATTCATTGACTTATTCCTGGCTCAGACATTGTGTCATTTCAATGAGAAAGTGTGGGTGTACATATATAAATATATGTATATGTAAATATATATTTTTATATATAAAGCCAATTCGCACATAGTCTCTGACATAAAATATGTGAACATACTGAAGTGAGATATAATAGAAAATTACATATATGGAGGAATAAGTTTATACACTTTTCTCAAATTTTTTGAATTAATTAGGAGTACAAGAATAAAAAAGGGATTTGAAAAATCATATTTCTAAAAATATTTTATTTGACAGAGAGAGTGCACAAGCAGGGGGAGCAGCAGAGGGAGAGTGAGAAGAAGACTCTCTGCTGAGCAGGGATCCCAAAACGGGGCTGGATCCCAGGACCCTGGGATCATGACCTGAGCCAAAGGCAGCCGCTTAACTGACTGAGCAACCCAGGTGCCCCCAAATCATATTTTTCATTAAGACTTCTGTCCATGTGCTGTATATTAGTTTCAACACTGTTTGTTTGAAGTGTAAACAAATTTTATCTTTTCAGCTTTTCAAAATAGACACTGAGTCTATCCAAATAAACTAGGCTTTTAACTTGTGTTGACTATGCCCCTCTTCAATAAAATCCCCATGAGAGACAGGAAGTGATCATGGAATGTAGGAAGTTTCTCAAAATTGTAGATATTCTCAGCCTTTGAGGCTCCACATAACCTCTCTCCTCTCCAAAATTATTCTCATTTATAAATTTCTTTCTTCCATAAGCAAACATTTTTTTAAAGATTTATTTATGGATTTAAAGAGGGGGAGGGCAGGCAGAGAGAGAATCCTCAAACAGACTCAGTGTTGAGCATGGAGCCTGATATGGGGATCTATACCAGGACCCTGATTTCATGACCTGAGCCAAAATGAAGAGCCAATGGCCTATCCAACTGAGCCACGTAGGTGCCGCATCAGAAAAAATTTTAATTTCATCAGGAATATATGGCTGAAGAAGATAGTGTAATAGGAGGTTTCCCCTTTCATACTCCCCAGCAATACCAATGTGCAGCCATCCACTGATGAACTTGTATTTAAGTGACCTTTGGAATCCAGGTATGATGTTGTGTAAATCAGATGGAGTCCAAGCCTGAGAATGACCTTTTTGAGAAGGCATATGTACAACCATGTGCCACATTCTCCTGCCATGGTCCTGGTTATAGACTGAGAAGGACCTCTGTAGACACCCAGTCTCCCTGTAGACTCAGCTACAGTTGTATATGGACTTTGTCCTTATACCAGCATCATCTACCAAGGGATTTGGGAGGAACCACACCCATCCTTGTCCCCATAGGCAGGCCCCTTGACCTTGATCAGAGTATTCTGATCAGCCCTATGACATAGCTCCCTGCCCACTGATCTGTTGTCAAGGGACAGTCCTCCTACCCAAGAACATGGCAGGGGGCACAATTATCTGTACCCCCAGATACAAGTTGCAGACACTGGTCCCAGTTCTCGTTTCTGAAGCAACATCATGACTCAATTTTTGCCTTGTTCAGCCATGCTATGGGGCCAATCTTGCGTGAACTAGGACCTGTCCACCTACCTGACAAGAACCTTCCAGGAACTGGTGGAAGGGTCCTCTATTCACAAACCTGGTTATAGTTCACTTTCTGTGGACTCAACTGTGTACCTTGGAGTAGAACCTTGTCCTAGTTTCATTCTTATTGACTATGATCCTGGAGGACATGACTTCACCCAGGGACCAGGTAGGATCCAAGCCCAGCAATGTCCTTGGTAACAGGCCCTTCAAGAAAATTATTAAAAATATCCGAACTACAATAAGGTGTTAATGGATACACAATATAAAAGAACATAAAGTCTGGCATCAATAGAATAAAACATTGGGGGAGGAGTAGGAAAAATGTAGACGTTTTACATACTACTGAATTTAATTTTTATCACCTAAAATGAAGTGTTATAACTCTAAGATGTTTTATGTACACTTGGTAGCATTCACAAAGCTAAAACCTACGGTAGTTATAGTAAAGAGAAAGAAAAAGGAATCTAAGCATAAGTGGAAAACATCAAGAAATCACAAAGGAGACAGCAAAAGAAGAAGACAGGAACAAACTACAAAACAGAGAACAATTACCAAAATTGCAATGTAATAGTAAGGCTGTCACTGCCAGTAATTACTGTAAATAAAAATGTATTAAATTCTTCAGTCAAGGGATGCCTGGGTGGTTCAGTCATTCAATCGTCCAACTCTTGATTTCAGTTCAGGTCATGATTTCAGGATCATGAGATCAAGCCCTTCATCAGGAGATTCTCTCTCTCCCTCTGTCCTTCCCCTGCTTGTGCCCTTTCTCATAAATAAATAAATAAGTAAATTTTTAAAATGATTTTATTTATTCATTTGACACACAGAGATACAGAGAGGGAGAGAGAGAGAGCATGAGCAAGGAGAGAGGCAGAGGGAGAGGGATAAGCAGGCTCCCCGCTGAGCCAGGAGCCCGATGTGAGGCTCGATCCCAGGGCCCTGGGACCATGACCTGAGCCGAAGGCAGACGCTTAACCATCTGAGCCACCCAGGCGCCCCGATAAGTAAATTCTCCAATCAAAAGATGTAGAGTGACTGAATGGATAAAGTACCAAAATACCGGTATCCAACAGTATGCTCTGTATAAGAGACAAACTTTATCTCTAAGGACATACATCGGGTAAAACTGAAAGGGTGACGGAAGAGTTTCCATGTGAATAATGGTCAAAACATAGCAGGAAAACATATGCTTATATAGGAGAATATATGCTTTAAGTGAAAATCTGGCACAAGAGAAAAAAGGTCAATAGCTAATAATAAAGAGGTGTGTATGTACACAACATAGAAACACAGATATACATGGAAAGCCAATATTAGCGGATATGAAGAGTGAAATTGACACAATACAATAGGAGTAGGTGACTTAAACCCCATTTTCAGCAATGGGTGGATCATCCAGGGAGAAAATCATTAAGGGAACCACTGACTTGTTCAATGCTTTAGACAGAATGGACCTAACAGACATATAAAGAATTTTCAGTCCTACATCAGAACAACACACAATTTTTTTTTCTCAAATCCACATGGAACATTCTCTAGGATATATTATATATTAGGCCATAAAACAAGTTTTAACTCATATAAGAACTGACTATATCAAGTATATTTTCTGCTCCCATAGGTAGGAAAATAGAAGTCAATAGCAGAAGCAATATTTACAAATATACGAAATACAAACCCACTCCTGAACAACCTATGGGTCAAAAATATAATTTGAGATTATATATAATGTATATGTATATATAATATATAATATGATATACATAATGCAGCAAAAGGATTTCTAACAGACTAGTTTCTTGCAGTAAAAGTCTACATTAAGGGGCACCTGGGTGGCTCAGTCAGTTAAACCTCTGCTTCAGCTCAGGTCATGATCCCATGATCCCAGGGTCCTGGGATCAAGTCCCACATCAGGCTCCCTGCTCCGCAGAGAGCCTTTTTCTCCCTCTCCCTCTGCTACTCCCCCTGCTTGTGCTCTCTCTGTCAAATAAATAAATACAATATTTTTTAAAAGCCTACATGAATAAAAAATAAATATTTCAAGTAAATAAATTTATTTACCTCAAAAACTAACAAAAGAAGAACATACTAACCCCAAGTTACCAGAAGAAAGAAGAAATAAAAATTACCTCAGAAATAAATGCAATCGGGGTGCCTGGATGGCTCAATCATTATGCATCTGCCTTTGGCTCAGGTCATGATCCCAGGGTCCTGGGATCGAGCCCCGCATCGGGCTCCCTGCTCCACCGGAAGCCTGCTTCTCCCTCTCCCACTCCCCCTGCTTGTGTTCCCTCTCTCACTGTGTCTCTCTCTGTCAAATAAATAAAAATCTTAAAAAAAAAAAAGAAAGAAATGCAATCAAGGACACAAATGCAATAGAAAACATCAGTAAACTAACAGCTGGTTTTGAAAAGATAAAATTATTTTTTTTTGTTGTTAGATACACAAGGACAAAAATCAAATAAACAACATTAAAAATGAAAGAGAAGACATAGCAACAGATAATACAAATTACAAGGAATCATAAGAAACTTCTATTAACAGTTACTCTACAAAAATTTGTATAACAGAAAAAGAAAAAAAAATTCCTAGAAATATCCAACCTACAAAGATTGAATCATAAAAAAAATAAAAAATCTAAATGAAGAAAGAACAGGAAGACTGAAACGGTAATCAAAGAAGAGTAGGGAACACTTGCAAATAATCTTACCAATCTTACCAGGGAAGTGTTACTGTTAAAGCAAGGCCAGAAAATGACACCACAAAAACAAAACTACAGGCAAATATCCCTAATGAAGATAGTTGCAAAAAAGCCTCAATGAAATACTAGCAAACCCAATTCAATAGCACATTAAAAAGAATCATACACAATGACCAAGTGGGATTTATCCCTGGGATATAAACATGTTTCAACATATACAAATCAGTAAACACGATAAACCATATATTTAACAAAATGATATAAAAATCAGACTGATCATCTCAATAGGTGCAGGAAAAAACATTTCATAAAATGCAACATATTGTCTTGATAAAAACTCTCCAAACATTAGTTATAGAAAAAAAAAAACACATAATAAATCAATACTAAAAATGCTGAAAACTTTGTTTCTCCAAGATCAGAAACAACACAAGAATGATCATCTTAAAATTTCTATTCCGTATAGTACTGAGAGTTCTAGACAGAACAATTAATCAAGGAAAAAATAAAAGATATTCAAATCAGAAATAAATAATCTAACTTGCTTCTTCTTATAGATTATATCATCTTGTATCCAGAAAACCACAGAAGACTCTATCAAATAATTGTTAGAACTAATAAACAAACTCAGTAAACTTGCAGGATATAAAATCAATATACAATAATACACTAATGATGAAGTATCCAAAAGAGAAATTAAGAAAATAATCCATTTACAATAATATCTAATGAATAAATACTTAGGAAAAATTTAGTCATGGAGGTGAAAGAGCTCCACACTAAAAGTTATAAAAAATTGATCAACAGAACTTGAAAAAGACACAGATAAGTGAAGAGAACCTATGTTCTTTGGTTGTAAGAATTGGTTGTTAAAATTAATTAATATAATATTTAAGTTAAGGATTATTTGTTACAATATTCGTCCACCAAAAGCTATATTCAGATTGCATGCAATTCCTTCAAGATTTCAATACATTCGTCAAAGAAATAGAAAAAAAAACCCTAAAATTCATAGGGAACACAAAGACTCCAAATATCTAAAGCACTC
>NW_025410285.1:0-8250 GCF_002201575.2 Neomonachus schauinslandi
AACAGAATAGAGAGCCCAGAAATGGACCCTCAACTCTATGGTCAACTCATCTTTGACAAAGCAGGAAAGAATGTCCAATGGAAAAAAGACAGTACCTTCAACAAATGGGCAACAAAACAATAACAGTGGGGGACTTCAACAGTGGGGGAAAATTGGACAGCTACATGCAGAAGAATGAAACTGGACCATTTCCTTACACCACACACAAAAACAGACTCAAAATGGTTGAAAGACCTCAATGTGAGACAGGAGTCCATCAAAATCCTAAAGGAGAACCCAGGCAGCAACCTCTTCAACCTCAGCTGCAGCAACTTCTTCCTAGAAACATCACCAAAGGCAGGGGAAGCAAGGGCAAAAATGAACTATTGGGACCTCATCAAGAGAAAAAGCTTTTGCACAGCAAAAGAAACAGTCAACAAAACCAAAAGACAACCGACAGAATGGGTGAAGATGTTTGCAAATGACGTATCAGATAAAGGGCTAGTATGCAAAATCTACAAAGAACTTCTTAAACTCAACACCCAAAGAACAAAGGATCCAATCAAGAAATGAGAGAAGACATGAACAGACATTTTTCCAAAGAAGACAACCAAGTGGCCAACAGACACATGAAAAAGTGCTCAACATCCCTCAGCATCAGGAAATCCAAATCAAAACCTCAATGAGATATCACCTCACACCAGTCAGAATGGCTAAAATTAACAAGTCAGGAAATGACCGATGTTGGCAGGGATGCAGAGAAAGGGGAACCCTCTTACACTGTTAATGGGAATGCAAGCTGGTGCAGCCACTCTGGAAAAGAGTATGGAGGTTCTTCAAAAAGTTGAAAATAGAGCTTCCATATGACTCAGCAATTGCACTACTGGGTATTTACCCCAAAGATACAAATGTAGGGATCTGAAGGGGTACGTGCACCCCGATGTTTATAGCAGCAATGTCCACAATAGCCAAACTGTGGAGAGAGCCAAGATGTCCATCGACAGATGAATGGATAAAGAAGATGTGGTGTATATATACAATGGAATATTATGCAGCCATTAAAAGGAATATAATCTTGCCATTTGCAACAATGTGGATGGAACTGGAGAGTGTTATGCTGAGCGAAATAAGTCAATCAGAGAAAGATATGTATCATATGATCTCACTGACATGAGGAATTCTTAATCTCAGGAAACAAACTGAGGGTTGCTGGAGTGGTGGGGGGTGGGAGGGATGGGGTGGCTGGGTGATAGACATTGGGGAGGGTATGTGCTATGGTGAGCACTGTGAATTGTGCAAGACTGTTGAATCTCAGATCTGTACCTCTGAAACAAATAATACATTATATGTTTAAAAAAAAGAAAAAGAAGATAGCAGGAGGGGAAGAATGAAGGGGGGGGAATCGGAGGGGGAGATGAACCATGAGAGACGATGGACTCTGAAAAACAAACTGAGGGTTCTAGAGGGGAGGGGGTGGGAGGATGGGTTAGCCTGGTGATGGGTATTAGGGAGCGCATGTTCTACATGGAGCACTGGGTGTTATACGCAAACAATGAATCATGGCACACTACATCAAAAACTAATGATGTAATGTCTGGTGATTAACATAACATAATAATAATAAAAAAAGAAAGAATAAAATAGAGTGTTATATCTGTAAGGTATTTTATGTGAACCTCATTGTAACCACATAGCAAAATACAACAGTAGATTCACAAAAGATAAACAGAAGGGAATCAAAGCATACCACTATAGAAAATCATCAATTCACAAAGGAAAACAGCAAGAGAGAAAGAAAGGAATGAGGAATCTAGAAAAAGCCAGAAAACAGTAAGATGGCATTAGTAAGTCCTTAATATCAATAATTACTCTAAATGTAAATGTATTAAATTCTCCATTCATAGACCAGCTGGATGGATAGAGAAACAAGACCCAACTAAATGCTGCTTACTAAGACTCATATACATAGGCTCATAGGAAACATATACATAGGCTCAAAGTGAAAAAATGAAAAAAGATACTCTACAGAAATGGAAACCAAAAGAGAGGGGGGGTAGCTACACTTATAGAAGACAAAAGATTTTTAACTCAAAGCCATAACAAGAGACAAAGTTTTTACATAATAATAACAATAAAGGGGTCAATTCATCAAGAGGATATAACAATTGTAAATATATATGCACCCAATGTCAGACCACCTAAATATATTAGGCAAATATTAACAGATCTGAAGGAAGAAATAGAGAACAATGCAATAAGAGTAGAGGAGGTCAGTACCCCTTTCAACTATGTATAGACCATCTGGACAGAAAATCAGTAAAGAAACATTGCGCTTAAGCCATACTTTAGACCAGATGGACCTGACAGACACATACAAAACATTGCATCCAACAGCATCAGAATACAAACACATTCTTCTCAAGCACACATGGGACATTCTCCAGGATAAATTATTGATCAGTCACAAAATAAGTATTAGCAAAGGAAGACTGAAATCATAGCAAGTATCTTTTCTGACCACAATGGTACGAAACTAAAAATCAATTACAGGAGGAAAGCTGAAAATTCATGGAGATGTGGAAATTAAATAACACTCTCCAGAACAACCAATGAATCAAGAAGTCAAAAAGTAAATTAAAAAAAATCTCAAAACAAATGAAAATGGAAACACAACATTCCAAAAATTACAGTGCAGCAAAAGCAGTTCCAAGAGAGAAGTTTATAATGATAAATGCCTAAACTAAGAAAAAAAGAAAGATCTCCAATCAGTAACCTAAATTTCACTTCAAGGAATTAGAAAAAGAAGGAATTAATCCAAAGTTAGCAGAAGGAAGGAAATAACAAAAAGCAGAGTAGAAGTGAATGAAGTAAAGACCTGGGGAATATACATGGAAAAGTTCTCAAGAGTCTATTAAAAGTATTATACACCATGATCAAATGGTATTTATCCCTGGGGTGCAAGGATGGTTCAACATATACAAATTAATAAATGTGATAAACCACATTAATAAAATAAAAGATAAAAATCTTATGATCACCTCAATAGATGCAGAAAAAGTACTTGACAAAATACAATATCCCTTCATGACAAAAACTCTCAATAATATGGGTATAAAAGGAACATACTTCAACATAATAAAGGCCATATATGACAAACCCACAGCTAACATCATACTCAAAGATGAAGGGTTGAAAGCTTTTCCTCTAAGATCAAGAACAAGACTAGGGTACTCAATCTCACCACTCCTATTCAATATAATACTAGAAGTCCTAGTCAGAACAATCAGACAAGAAAAAGAAATAAAAATAAATTGGAAAGAGTAAAATGGTCTCTGTTGTAAATGATATTATCTTATATATAGAAAACCCTAATGACTCCATCAAAAAACTGTTAGAACTAATCAATGAACCCAGTAAAGTTACAGGATACAATATCAAAATACTGAAATCAGTTGTGTTTCTAGACACCAACTAAATATCTGAAAAAGAAAGAGAAACAATAAAATACTTAAGAATAAATTTAATGAAGAAGGTGAAAGATCTGTGCATTGAAGACTGTAAGGCCTTGATGAAAGAAATTGAAGATGACACAAATGGAGATATCCCATATTCATGGATTGGAAGAATTAATATTGATAAAATGTCCATACCACCCAAAGAGATCTACAGATTCAGTGCAATCCTTATCAAAATTCCAACAGCATTTTTCACAGAAATAGAAAAAATAATCACGAAGTTCATATGGAACCACAAAATACCCCAAATAGTCAAAGCAATTCTGAGAAAGAAGAACAAAGTTGAAGGCATCATACTTTCTGGTTTCAAAGCATATACAAAGCCATAGTTATCAAATCATAGTGGTGGCATAAAAATAGACATCTGAATCATGGAACAGAATTGAGAACCTAGAAATAAAATTGACTGCATATACAGTCAATTACTGTTTGATAAGGAAGCCAAGAATACTCAATGAGAAAAGGATAGTCTCTCCAATAAATGGTGTTGGAAAAACTGGATAATCATGTGCAGAAGAATGATATTGGATCCTTATCCTACACCACTCATAGAAATTAACTTGAAATGGATTAAAGACTTCAATAAAAAGATTAAGACCATAAAATTCCTAAAATAAAAATAGGGAAAAATCTCCTTGGCATTGGTCTTGGCAATTATGTTTGGATATCACACCAAAAGCACAAGAAAAGCAAGCAACAATTAATAAATGGGACTGCATCAAACTAAAAAGCTTTACCCAGTAAAAGAAACAATCAAAAAAATGAAAAATCAACCTACAGAATGGTAGAAAATATTTACAAACAATCTGATAAGGGATTAGTATCCAAAATATATAAGGAGCTCATACAACTCAATAGCAAAAAAAAAAACTTAATCCAATTTAAAAATGAACAGAGGGGGGCACCTGGGTGACTCAGTCAGTTAAGCGTCTGCCTTTGGATCAGGTCATGATCCAAGGGTCCTGGGATCGAGGCCCACATCGGGCTCCCTGCTCAGTGGGGAGTCTGTTTCTCCCTCTCCCTCTGTTCTCTCTCTCTATCTCTCTCAAATAAATAAAATATTAAATAAGAAACATTAAAAAAAATGAACAGAGGAACTAAATAGACATTCTTTCAAAGAAGGCATCAAATGACCAACAGATACATGAAAAGGTGTTCAACATCACTAATCATCAGGAAAATGCAAATCAAAGCCACAGTGAGCTATCACCTCATACCTGTTAAAATGGCTATAATCAAAAGTACAAGAGTTAAGAAGTGTTGTCAAGGATGTGGAGAAAGAGAGCCCTTTAGCACTCTTAGTGGGAATGTAAACTGGTATAGCCACTATAGAAAACAATATGGAAGTTCCTCAAAAATTAAAAATATAACTACCATATGATCCAGCAAGCCCACTTCTGGGTGTATATATCCAGATGAAATTAAATCAGGATCTCAAAGAGATATCTGAATTCCCATGTTCATTGTAGCATTGCTCACAATAGCCAAGATATGGACACAACCTAAGTGTCCATCAATGGATGAATGGATAGAGAAGATGTAAGATAAATAGACAGATATACATATGTACGATGGAATATTAGTTATCCATGGGAAAGAAGGAAATCCTGTCATTTGCAACAACATGGATGTATCTTGAAGGCATTATGCTAAGTGAAATAAGTCAGACAGAGAAAGGCAAATACTACACGTGTACTCCACTTGTATGTGGAATCTAAAAATCCTGAACTTACTGAAACAGAAAGTAAATTGATGGTTGCCAGGGGGCTATGGGGTGTGGGAAATAGGGTGATATCAGTCAAAAGTTATAATATTCCCATCAAGATGAATAAATCTTGAAAATCCAATGCACAGCACAGTGATTGGAGTTAACAATACTGTATTATATACCAGAAATTTGCTAAGACAGTAGATATCAAATGTTCTCATAGCAAATAGAATAGATAAAATATAAAAAACCCACAAAATAATGATTATGTGAGGGGATGAGATGTTAACAACTCTACTAGGATAATCATCTCACCATATATAAGTGTATCAAATCATCACATTGTATACCTTACACCTATACAATGTTATATGTCAATTATATTTCAATGTAGCTGGGAGTGAAGGGAGAGCATTCTGATAGTAGGCAAAGGAAGTATGATTATATTTATTTGAAAAATAAAATATTAAGGCCCAAAGATTTTTATATTTGCCTAGCTGGACTTAATATGGGAATCCTTCTCCTCCATAAACAAATAAAAGTCTTTATTGCTTACTGTTTTAGAAAGGAAGAAATGCCTATGTTATGAACTATTCCTTGAATAAGCCATGGTGTTTCATTCTTTGGTGCCCAAAGCAAATTGTATTTTCCAAAGGCATTCACAATAATATTTTCTTACATGTGGCTTAACACACTTCCAGTTGATATGTGGAGTCTACGTTCTCCACTCTCGAATCTGGATTAGTTTAAGATTATGATAGAAGTGAGCTATAGGACTTCTTAGGCTAGGTCATAAAAGGTAACATAGCTTCTTGATGTGCTCTGAATAATCTCTTGAAACCAGCCACGAGGCTGTCATACTTCAAAGAACTCCAAGCAGTTATGTCAAAACCCCCAGACTGGCTGAGCTTCGACCCTAGAGCTAGGACCAATTTGTGAGTCCGCCATTATGAAAGTGGATTCCCAGCCCCCGGTGCACCTGCTTCATTGGAGCTAAGCCATCCTTGACTAGCTCTGAGCAAATTAGATTCACAATCAAAATAAATTATAGCCATCATCTTTGGCCGTTAAGTTTGGGATGGTGCGTTAACACAACAATACCGATCTGAAAAATGCCTTCCCTGTGTCCCTGGTTTCAAACGTCCTTCTTTTCCTTATGTACTTGGAAAATATTCTTTCTTTCTTGAAGAAAACATGCATTCTTCAAAACCCCAATCAGTAAGATGTCTTCTGGTTTGTCTTCTCTTACATTCCCCCTCTCTCCAATAAACTTAATCTCTTGTCTCTGTGTAGCTTCTGTAGATCCTAAGTATCTCTCTAGGATTACACCGGAACTGTTGCATTCTACACCTGGCCCATCACCGGAGCACAGTAAATGCTTTCCAACTGAATGGAGTTGGATTTCATTGAGCAGAAACCTGCAGCTGCCGTTGTACTTACCAGTCCTACTGATATTTTTTTTTTAATTTTTTTTATTCTTATGTTAATCCCCATACATTACATCATTAGTTTTAGATGAAGTGTTCCATGATTCATTGTTTGTGCATAACACCCAGTGCTCCATGCAGAATGTGCCCTCCTCAATACCCACCACCAGGCTAACCCATCCTCCCACCCCCCTCCCCTCTAGAACCCTGTTTGTTTTTCAGAGTCCATCGTCTCTCATGGCTCGTCTACCCTTCTGATTTCCCCCACTTCATTCTTCCCCTCCCGCTACCTTCTTCTTCTTCTTCTTCTTTTTTTCCTTAACATATATTGCATTATTTGTTTCAGAGGTACAGATCTGAGATTCAACAGTCTTGCACAATTCACAGCGCTTACCAGAGCACATACCCTCCCCAGTGTCTATCACCCAGTCACCCCATCCCTCCCACCCCACCCCCCACTGCAGCAACCCTCAGTTTGTTTCCTGCAATTAAGAATTCCTCATATCAGTGAGATCATATGATACATGTCTTTCTCTGTTTGACTTATTTCACTCAACATAATACACTCCAGTTCCATCCACGTCGTTGCAAATGGCAAGATCTCATTCCTTTTGATGGCTGCATAATATTCCATTGTATATATATACCACATCTTCTTTATCCATTCATCTGTTGATGGACATCTTGGCTCTTTCCACAGTTTGGCTATTGTGGACATTGCTGCTATAAACATCGGGGTGCATATAGCCCTTCGGATCCCTACTTTTGTATCTTTGGGGTAAATACCCAGTAGTGCAATTGCTGGATCATATGGTAGTTCTATTTTCAACTTTTTGAGGAACCTCCATACTGTTTTCCAGAGTGGCTGCACCAGCTTGCATTCCCACCAACAGTGTAGGAGGGTTCCCCTTTCTCCGCATCCCCGCCAACATCTGTCGTTTCCTGACTTGTTAATTTTAGCCATTCTGACTGGTGTGAGGTGGTATCTCATTGAGGTTTTGATTTGGATTTCCCTGATGCTGAGCGATATTGAGCACTTTTTCATGTGTCTGTTGGCCATTTGGATGTCTTCTTTGGAAAAATGTCTGTTCATGTCTTCTGCCCATTTCTTGATTGGATTCTTTGTTCTTTGGGTGTTGAGTTTGATGAGTTCTTTATAGATTTTGGATACTAGCCCTTTATCTGCTATGTCATTTGCAAATATCTTCTCCCATTCTGTCGGTTGTCTTTTGGTTTTGTTGACTGTTTCCTTTGCTTTGCAAAAGCTTTTTATCTTGATGAAGTCCCAATAGTTCATTTTTGCCCTTGCTTCCCTTGCCTTTGGCGATGTTTCTAGGAAGAAGTTGCTTCGGCTGAGGTTGAAGAGGTTGCTGCCCGTGTTCTCCTTTAGGATTTTGAGGGACTCCTGTCTCACATTGAGGTCTTTCAACCATTTGGAGTCTATTTTTGTGTGTGGTGTAAGGAAATGGTCCAGTTTCATTCTTCTGCATGTGGCTATCCAATTTTCCCAACACCATTTGTTGAAGAGACTGTCTTTATTCCATTGGACATTCTTTCCTGCTTTGTTGAAGATTAGTTGACCATAGAGTTGAGGGTCCATTTCTGGGCTCTCTATTCTGTT
>NW_025410286.1:0-8242 GCF_002201575.2 Neomonachus schauinslandi
ACGTGCGGAGAAGTGAATCCGAGGCGATATTCGGGAGGATAGACGGCGGGGGAGGGGCCTCCGTCGGCCGCTTCTGGCAAGTGATAGAACCACGGAGCACAAAATCGGAACTTTTAAAAGTCTGCTCCGCCGAGGGACGTCCCTCTGGTGGCTAAGCGGGGGGTGGAACCCTCCGGGACAGTGTGGTCTCAGGACCCTCGGGGTCACAGAAAGACCAGGGGTGCCTGAGTGTGGCAGAGCTCCCAAGTATCAGAGCAGGGAAGCCGGCTGCAGAGGCGGAGCCCAGGCGCGGGCTCTCAGCTCGGGGTTGCCATAAACCGTGATCCGCGGCACAGTCGGGCCCCTGCTCCTCCAGCAGGGACCCAACAAGCGGCAGATCCGGGGAGACTCACCTTCCTCCCCCGGGAGGAGCCGCGCGGGAGTGCACCGCAGGGATCTGCTGGGTTTGGAGACTCCACCCGGGGTCGGGTGCCAGAGATAGAAACGCGCGGTCACAGGCCGGGTGAGCACGGAGTGCGGCCGGAGACCGGGGAGACGGGAGTGACTGACAGCTTTTCTCTGGGGGCTCACTGAGAAGCGGGACCCCGAGTTCTCGGCTCCTCCGGGGCGGAGATTGGGAGGCCGCCATTTTCACTCTCCGCCTCCAAAGCTGTACGGAAAGCTCGCAGGGAACAAAAGCCCCGGAGAGCAAACCCCAGCAGATTACTTAGCTGGGAGGGGGCAAGGGCGGGGCAATTCTGCCTCCGGCAAAGATATTTGGAAACCACGGCAACAGGCCCCTCCCCAGAAGATCAGCGAGAACAGCCAGCCAAGACCAAGTTTACCGATCAATGAGAACGGCAGAACTCCAGCTCTAGGGGACTACTGCACATAGAATTCATGGCTTTTTTACCATGATTCTGTAGTCTTTCAAAGTTAATTTTTTTTTAACTGTCTTTTTTTCTTTTTTTATTCTTTTTGAATTTTTCTTTTTCCCTTTTTCAACCAACATCTTATCAATCCCTTTTTTTTAAAAAAAAAAAACATTTTTATTTTTCATTTTTAGAGTCATATTCTATCCCTTCATAGTAGTTACCCATATTTTTGGCTTATATATATAAGTTGTTCTCTCTTTAAAATTTTGAAATAGTTTCTTCTAACAGATCAAAATATACCCTAAATCTCTAGTATATGGTGTTTTCTGTTCCCCTGCCTGATCACATCCTCTCCCTTTTTTTTTTCTTTTTTTAAATCCTCTTCTTTCTTTTTTCAAACTACTTCTTATCAATTCCTTTTTTAAAATTTTTTATAATTTCCATCTTTACAGTCATATTCCATCCCTTCATCATATCAACCCTTATTTTTGTACATATATAAGTTTTTCTTTCTTTAAAATTTTGGGAGGCACTTTCTTCTAAAAGACCAAAATACACCCCAAATCTAGTGTGTGGCACTGATCATATTTGATCACATTCTGGTTTTTTTGTTGTTGTTTTGTTTTGTTTGTTTTTGTTTTTATCTTTATCTTTTTCTTTTTTTTCTTTTTCTTTTTTCTCTCTTTCCCTTTCTTTTCCCACTGCTTCAGGTTTTTTCTGATTTGTTTAGAGTATATTTTCTGGGGACGTGGTTACTCTGCTAGCATTTTGTTCTCTCATTAATCTATTCTCCTCTGCACAAAATGACAAGACGGAAAAAATCACCTCAACAAAAAGAACAAGAGGTAGTACCGACTGCCAGGGACCTACTCAATACGGACATTAGTACGATGTCAGATCTAGAGTTCAGAATCATCACTTTAAAGATACTAGCTGGGCTTGAAAAAAATATGGAAGTTATTAGAGAAACCCTTTCTGGAGAAGTAAAAGAACTAAAATCCAACCAAGTAGAAATCAAAAAGGCTATTAATGAGGTGCAATCAAAAATGGGGGCGCTAACTGCTAGAATAAATGAGGCAGAAGAGAGAATCAGTAATATAGAAGAGGAAATGATGGAAAATAAAGAAGCTGAGAAAAAGAGAGATAAACAACTACTGGATCACGAGGGCAGAATTCGAGAGATAAGCGATACCATAAGACGAAACAACATTAGAATAATTGGGATCCCAGAAGAAGAAGAAAGAGAGAGAGGGGCAGAAGGTATAATGGAGCAAATTATAGCAGAGAACTTCCCTAATTTGGGGAAGGAAACAGGCATGAAAATCCAGGAAGCACAGAGAACCCCTCTCAAAATCAATAAAAATAGGTCAACACCCCGACATCTAATAGTAAAACTTATGAGTCTCAGAGACAAAGAGAAAATCCTGAAAGCAGCTCGGGAGAAGAGAGATGTAACCTACAAGGGTAGAAACATTAGATTGGCAACAGACCTATCCACAGAGACCTGGCAGGCCAGAAAGGACTGGCAGGATATATTCAGAGCACTAAACGAGAAAAATATGCAGCCAAGAATACTCTATCCAGCTAGGCTGTCATTGAAAATTGAAGGAGAGATAAAAAGCTTCCAGGACAAACAAAAACTAAAGGAATTTGCAAACACAAAACCAGCCCTACAGGAAATCTTGAAAGGAGTCCTCTAAGCAAAGAGACACCCCAAAAGCAACATAGACCAGAAAGGAACACAGACAATATACGGTAACAGTCACCTTACAGGCAATACAATGGCACTAAATTCCTATCTTTCAATAGTTACCCTGAATGTAAATGGGCTCAATGCCCCAATCAAAAGACACAGGCTATCAGACTGGATTAAAAAACAAGACCCATCGATATGCTGTCTGCAAGAGACTCATTATCGACCCAAAGACAGCCCCAGATTGAAAGTGAGGGGGTGGAAAACCATTTACCATGCTAATGGACACCAAAAGAAAGCTGGGGTGGCAATCCTTATATCAGACAAATTAGATTTTAAACCAAAGACTGTAATAAGAGATGAGGAAGGACACTATATCATACTTAAAGGATCTATCCAACAAGAAGATCTAACAATTGTAAATATCTATGCCCCTAACATGGGAGCAGCCAATTATATAAGCCAATTAATAACAAAAGCAAAGAAACACATCGACAACAATACAATAATAGTGGGGGACTTTAACACCCCCCTCACTGAAATGGACAGATCGTCTAAGCAAAAGATCAACAAGGAAATAAAGACTTTAAATGACACACTGGACCAAATGGACTTTACAGACATATTCAGAACATTCCACCCCAAAGCAACGGAATACACATTCTTCTCTAGTGCCCATGGAACATTCTCCAGAATAGATCACATCCTAGGTCATAAATCAGGTCTCAACCGGTACCAAAAGATTGGAATCATTCCCTGCCTATTTTCAGACCACAATGCTTTGAAACTAGAGCTCAATCACAAGACAAAAGTCAGAAAGAACTCAAATACATGGAGGCTAAAGAGCATCCTACTAAAGAACGAATGGGTCAACCAGGAAATTAAAGAAGAATTAAAAAAATACATGGAAACCAATGAAAATGAAAACACAACTATTCAAAATCTTTGGGATGCAGCAAAGGCAGTCCTAAGAGGAAAGTATATAGCAATACAAGCCTTTCTCAAGAAGCAAGAAAGGTCTCAAGTACACAACCTAACCCTACACCTAAAGGAGCTGGAGAAAGAACAGCAAATAAAGCCTAAACCCAGCAGGAGAAGAGAAATAATAAAGATCAGAGCAGAAATCAATGAAATAGAAACTAAAAGAACAGTAGAACAGATCAACGAAACTAGGAGCTGGTTCTTTGAAAGAATTAACAAGATTGATAAACCCCTGGCCAGACTTATCAAAAAGAGAAGAGAAATGACCCACATCAACAAAATCATGAATGAAAGAGGAGAGATCACAACCAACACCAAAGAAATACAAACAATTATAAGAACATATTATGAGCAACTCTATGCCAGCAAATTAAATAACCTGGAAGAAATGGATGCATTTCTAGAGATGTATCCACTACCAAAACTGAACCAGGATGAAATAGAAAACCTGAACAGACCTATAACCACTAAGGAAATTGAAGCAGTCATCAAAAATCTCCCAAAAAACAAAAGCCCAGGGCCAGATGGCTTCCCAGGGGAATTCTACCAAACATTTCAAGAAGAATTAATACCTATTCTTCTGAAACTGTTCCAAAAAATAGAAATGGAAGGAAAACTTCCAAACTCATTTTATGAGGCCAGCATTACCTTGATCCCAAAACCAGACAAAGACCCCATCAAAAAGGAGAATTACAGACCAATATCCCTGATGAACATGGATGCAAAAATTCTCACCAAAATACTAGCCAATAGGATCCAACAGTACATTAAAAGGATTATTCACCATGACCAAGTGGGATTTATCCCTGGGCTGCAAGGTTGGTTCAACATCCGCAAATCAATCAACGTGATACAATACATTAACAAAAGAAAGAACAAGAATCATATGATCCTCTCAATAGATGCAGAAAAAGCATTTGACAAAGTACAGCATCCTTTCTTGATCAAAACTCTTCAGAGTATAGGCATAGAGGGTACATACCTCAATATCATAAAAGCCATCTATGAAAAACCTACAGCGAATATCATTCTCAATGGGGAAAAACTGAGAGCTTTCCCCCTAAGGTCAGGAACGCGGCAGGGATGTCCACTATCACCACTGCTATTCAACATAGTATTGGAAGTCCTAGCCACAGCAATCAGACAACAAAAAGAAATCAAAGGCATCCAAATTGGCAAAGAAGAAGTCAAACTCTCACTCTTTGCAGATGATATGATACTTTATGTGGAAAACCCAAAAGACTCCACCCCAAAACTGCTAGAACTCATACAGGAATTCAGTCAAGTGGCAGGATATAAAATCAATGCACAGAAGTCAGTGGCATTCCTATACACCAACAACAAGACAGAAGAAAGAGAAATTAAGGAGTCGATCCCATTTACAATTGCACCCAAAACCATAAGATACCTAGGAATAAATCTAACCAAAGAGACAAAGGATCTGTACTCAGAAAACTATAAAATACTCATGAAAGAAATTGAGGAAGACACAAAGAAATGGAAAAACGTTCCATGCTCATGGATTGGAAGAACAAATATTGTGAAGATGTCAATGCTACCTAGAGCAATCTACACATTCAATGCAATCCCCATCAAAATACCATCCACTTTTTTCAAAGAAATGGAACAAATAATCCTAAAATTTGTATGGAACCAGAAAAGACCCCGCATAGCCAGAGGAATGTTGAAAAAGAAAAGCAAAGCCGGCGGCATCACAATTCCGGACTTCCAGCTCTATTACAAAGCTGTCATCATCAAGACAGCATGGTACTGGCACAAAAACAGACACATAGATCAATGGAACAGAATAGAGAGCCCAGAAATGGACCCTCAACTCTATGGTCAACTCATCTTTGACAAAGCAGGAAAGAATGTCCAATGGAACAAAGACAGTCTCTTCAACAAATGGTGTTGGGAAAATTGGATAGCCACATGCAGAAGAATGAAACTGGACCATTTCCTTACACCACACACAAAAATAGACTCCAAATGGTTGAAAGACCTCAATGTGAGACAGGAGTCCATCAAAATCCTAAAGGAGAACACAGGCAGCAACCTCTTTGACCTCAGCCGAAGCAACTTCTTCCTAGAAACATCGCCAAAGGCAAGGGAAGCAAGGGCAAAAATGAACTATTGGGACTTCATCAAGATAAAAAGCTTTTGCAAAGCAAAGGAAACAGTCAACAAAACCAAAAGACAACCAACAGAATGGGAGAAGATATTTGCAAATGACATATCAGATAAAGGGCTAGTATCCAAAATCTATAAAGAACTCATCAAACTCAACACCCAAAGAACAAAGAATCCAATCAAGAAATGGGCAGAAGACATGAAAAGACATTTTTCCAAAGAAGACATCCAAATGGCCAACAGACACATGAAAAAGTGCTCAGTATCGCTCGGCATCAGGGAAATCCAAATCAAAACCTCAATGAGATACCACCTCACACCTGTCAGAATGGCTAAAATTAACAAGTCAGGAAATGACAGATGTTGGCGGGGATGCGGAGAAAGGGGAACCCTCCTACACTGTTGGTGGGAATGCAAGCTGGTGCAGCCACTCTGGAACACAGTATGGAGGTTCCTCAAAAAGTTGAAAATAGAGCTACCCTACAACCTAGCAATTGCACTACTGGGTATTTACCCCAAAGATACAAAAGTAGGGATCCGAATGGGTACGTGCACCCCCATGTTTATGGCAGCAATGTCCACAATAGCCAAACTGTGGAAAGAGCCAAGATGTCCATCGACAGATGAATGGATAAAGAAGAAGTGGTATATATATACAATGGAATATTATACAGCCATCAATAGGAATGAGATCTTGCCATTTGCAACGATGTGGATGGAACTGGAGGGTGTTATGTTGAATGAAATAAGTCAAACAGAGAAAGACATGTATCATATGATCTCACTGATATGAGGAATTCTTAATCTCAGAAAACAAACTGAGGGTTGCTGGAGTGGGGGGTGGGGTGGGAGGGATGGGGTGACTGGGTGATAGACACTGGGGAGGGTATGTGCTCTGGTAAGCGTTGTGAATTGTGCAAGACTGTTGAATCTCAGATCTGTACCTCTGAAACAAATAATGCAATATATGTTAAAAAAAAAAAGAAGAAGAAGAAGAAGGTAGCGGGAGGGGAAGAATGAAGGGGGGGAAATCGGAGGGGTAGACGAACCATGAGAGACGATGGACTCTGAAAAACAAACTGAGGGTTCTAGAGGGAAGGGGTTGGGAGGATGGGTTAGCCTGGTGGTGGGAATTGAGGAGGGCACGTTCTGCATGGAGCACTGGGTGTTATGCACAAACAATGAATCATGGAACACTTCATCTAAAACTAATGATGTAATGTATGGGGATTAACATAAGAATAAAAAATATATATATAAAAAAAAAGAATGGCATAATCATCAGTGACATGATTTTTTTCAAAATGGTGAACAACTCTGAGTAAAGCTACAAACAAGACAAAGTATATGCTTCTTCCGGTTACATGTTACTTGCCTTTCTAGAAAATTCAGTGTATATTAAAACCATGAAACAATGGTGTGAGTTTATATGTAAAACAGAGTAGGGTTTGAGACCCAGGTGATTACAAACAAGTTTTTTACCTAATTGAGAAAACGTTCTAGGACACGATTCAAGATGCCTTATGGCTATAGAATACCATCACTCCCTGGTTCTCTACCCACTAAATGCCAATAAAACCATTCCTAATCACTGCGACAATCAGAAACATCCCCACAATTTCCAAAATGTTCCCTAGGAGCACCAGGATTTAACCCAATTCCCTTCATTACAAAGGTATAAACTGAGGTTCCTTGTTCAAGGAAGAGCCAAGATGAAATTCAGCCTCTTCTAACTCTCACGTTAGGTATTAGAGCATTAGCTGAAACTTTGTGAATCCCCTTCACTCCCTGGATGTGTAAACATCAGTTATGAGATAAGATATGCTGACATTATCCATGGTTCTATTTATCTCTGCCTCTCTCCATTTTCAAAAGTAACCTTGATTTCTGATTGCCAGTGATTTCTTGTTTGTACTCAGCTGTGAACTCTTTGGAAGCTCTGATTTTGGCAGAAAGGCATTGTTCTTTAGAGAAAAGAATCATTTCTCCACTTGCTTATTTCGCTTGGGATGGCTCAACAATAGAATCTATCAATGTTCAACCAGTGCAGAACAACAGAATAAAACCATGTAGGAGGTCACAGTGAAGAGTTTTTATTTCATTCATATGCCCAAAAAAAGGGTGTGATATTCTGATATATTAGAAATATATATCTGAGGGGTGCCTGTCTGGCTCAGTCGGTTAAGCATCTGCCTTCAGCTCAAGTCATGACCCCAGGGTCCTGGGATTGAGCCCTGCATTAGGCTCCTTGCTCAGCGGGGAGCCTGCTTCTCCCTCTCCCTCTGCCTGCCGCTCCCCCTGCTTGTGCTCTCTCTTTCTCTCTCTCAGTCAAATAAATAAATAAAATCTTTTTTAAAAAATAAAAGAATAGGGAGCAAGATGGCGGAGGAGTAGGAGACCTGGATTTCGTCTCCTCTCAGGAATTCAGCTGGATAGGGATCAAACCATTCTGAACACCTACAAACTCAACAGGAGATCGAAGAAAAGAAGAGCAACAACTCTCTCATCAGAAAAGCGACCACTTTCTGGAAGGTAGGACGTGCGGAGAAGTGAATCCGAGGCGATATTCGGGAGGATAGACGGC
>NW_025410287.1:0-8242 GCF_002201575.2 Neomonachus schauinslandi
ACGTGCGGAGAAGTGAATCCGAGGCGATATTCGGGAGGATAGACGGCGGGGGAGGGGCCTCCGTCGGCCGCTTCTGGCAAGTGATAGAACCACGGAGCACAAAATCGGAACTTTTAAAAGTCTGCTCCGCCGAGGGACGTCCCTCTGGTGGCTAAGCGGGGGGTGGAACCCTCCGGGACAGTGTGGTCTCAGGACCCTCGGGGTCACAGAAAGACCAGGGGTGCCTGAGTGTGGCAGAGCTCCCAAGTATCAGAGCAGGGAAGCCGGCTGCAGAGGCGGAGCCCAGGCGCGGGCTCTCAGCTCGGGGTTGCCATAAACCGTGATCCGCGGCACAGTCGGGCCCCTGCTCCTCCAGCAGGGACCCAACAAGCGGCAGATCCGGGGAGACTCACCTTCCTCCCCCGGGAGGAGCCGCGCGGGAGTGCACCGCAGGGATCTGCTGGGTTTGGAGACTCCACCCGGGGTCGGGTGCCAGAGATAGAAACGCGCGGTCACAGGCCGGGTGAGCACGGAGTGCGGCCGGAGACCGGGGAGACGGGAGTGACTGACAGCTTTTCTCTGGGGGCTCACTGAGAAGCGGGACCCCGAGTTCTCGGCTCCTCCGGGGCGGAGATTGGGAGGCCGCCATTTTCACTCTCCGCCTCCAAAGCTGTACGGAAAGCTCGCAGGGAACAAAAGCCCCGGAGAGCAAACCCCAGCAGATTACTTAGCTGGGAGGGGGCAAGGGCGGGGCAATTCTGCCTCCGGCAAAGATATTTGGAAACCACGGCAACAGGCCCCTCCCCAGAAGATCAGCGAGAACAGCCAGCCAAGACCAAGTTTACCGATCAATGAGAACGGCAGAACTCCAGCTCTAGGGGACTACTGCACATAGAATTCATGGCTTTTTTACCATGATTCTGTAGTCTTTCAAAGTTAATTTTTTTTTAACTGTCTTTTTTTCTTTTTTTATTCTTTTTGAATTTTTCTTTTTCCCTTTTTCAACCAACATCTTATCAATCCCTTTTTTTTAAAAAAAAAAAACATTTTTATTTTTCATTTTTAGAGTCATATTCTATCCCTTCATAGTAGTTACCCATATTTTTGGCTTATATATATAAGTTGTTCTCTCTTTAAAATTTTGAAATAGTTTCTTCTAACAGATCAAAATATACCCTAAATCTCTAGTATATGGTGTTTTCTGTTCCCCTGCCTGATCACATCCTCTCCCTTTTTTTTTTCTTTTTTTAAATCCTCTTCTTTCTTTTTTCAAACTACTTCTTATCAATTCCTTTTTTAAAATTTTTTATAATTTCCATCTTTACAGTCATATTCCATCCCTTCATCATATCAACCCTTATTTTTGTACATATATAAGTTTTTCTTTCTTTAAAATTTTGGGAGGCACTTTCTTCTAAAAGACCAAAATACACCCCAAATCTAGTGTGTGGCACTGATCATATTTGATCACATTCTGGTTTTTTTGTTGTTGTTTTGTTTTGTTTGTTTTTGTTTTTATCTTTATCTTTTTCTTTTTTTTCTTTTTCTTTTTTCTCTCTTTCCCTTTCTTTTCCCACTGCTTCAGGTTTTTTCTGATTTGTTTAGAGTATATTTTCTGGGGACGTGGTTACTCTGCTAGCATTTTGTTCTCTCATTAATCTATTCTCCTCTGCACAAAATGACAAGACGGAAAAAATCACCTCAACAAAAAGAACAAGAGGTAGTACCGACTGCCAGGGACCTACTCAATACGGACATTAGTACGATGTCAGATCTAGAGTTCAGAATCATCACTTTAAAGATACTAGCTGGGCTTGAAAAAAATATGGAAGTTATTAGAGAAACCCTTTCTGGAGAAGTAAAAGAACTAAAATCCAACCAAGTAGAAATCAAAAAGGCTATTAATGAGGTGCAATCAAAAATGGGGGCGCTAACTGCTAGAATAAATGAGGCAGAAGAGAGAATCAGTAATATAGAAGAGGAAATGATGGAAAATAAAGAAGCTGAGAAAAAGAGAGATAAACAACTACTGGATCACGAGGGCAGAATTCGAGAGATAAGCGATACCATAAGACGAAACAACATTAGAATAATTGGGATCCCAGAAGAAGAAGAAAGAGAGAGAGGGGCAGAAGGTATAATGGAGCAAATTATAGCAGAGAACTTCCCTAATTTGGGGAAGGAAACAGGCATGAAAATCCAGGAAGCACAGAGAACCCCTCTCAAAATCAATAAAAATAGGTCAACACCCCGACATCTAATAGTAAAACTTATGAGTCTCAGAGACAAAGAGAAAATCCTGAAAGCAGCTCGGGAGAAGAGAGATGTAACCTACAAGGGTAGAAACATTAGATTGGCAACAGACCTATCCACAGAGACCTGGCAGGCCAGAAAGGACTGGCAGGATATATTCAGAGCACTAAACGAGAAAAATATGCAGCCAAGAATACTCTATCCAGCTAGGCTGTCATTGAAAATTGAAGGAGAGATAAAAAGCTTCCAGGACAAACAAAAACTAAAGGAATTTGCAAACACAAAACCAGCCCTACAGGAAATCTTGAAAGGAGTCCTCTAAGCAAAGAGACACCCCAAAAGCAACATAGACCAGAAAGGAACACAGACAATATACGGTAACAGTCACCTTACAGGCAATACAATGGCACTAAATTCCTATCTTTCAATAGTTACCCTGAATGTAAATGGGCTCAATGCCCCAATCAAAAGACACAGGCTATCAGACTGGATTAAAAAACAAGACCCATCGATATGCTGTCTGCAAGAGACTCATTATCGACCCAAAGACAGCCCCAGATTGAAAGTGAGGGGGTGGAAAACCATTTACCATGCTAATGGACACCAAAAGAAAGCTGGGGTGGCAATCCTTATATCAGACAAATTAGATTTTAAACCAAAGACTGTAATAAGAGATGAGGAAGGACACTATATCATACTTAAAGGATCTATCCAACAAGAAGATCTAACAATTGTAAATATCTATGCCCCTAACATGGGAGCAGCCAATTATATAAGCCAATTAATAACAAAAGCAAAGAAACACATCGACAACAATACAATAATAGTGGGGGACTTTAACACCCCCCTCACTGAAATGGACAGATCGTCTAAGCAAAAGATCAACAAGGAAATAAAGACTTTAAATGACACACTGGACCAAATGGACTTTACAGACATATTCAGAACATTCCACCCCAAAGCAACGGAATACACATTCTTCTCTAGTGCCCATGGAACATTCTCCAGAATAGATCACATCCTAGGTCATAAATCAGGTCTCAACCGGTACCAAAAGATTGGAATCATTCCCTGCCTATTTTCAGACCACAATGCTTTGAAACTAGAGCTCAATCACAAGACAAAAGTCAGAAAGAACTCAAATACATGGAGGCTAAAGAGCATCCTACTAAAGAACGAATGGGTCAACCAGGAAATTAAAGAAGAATTAAAAAAATACATGGAAACCAATGAAAATGAAAACACAACTATTCAAAATCTTTGGGATGCAGCAAAGGCAGTCCTAAGAGGAAAGTATATAGCAATACAAGCCTTTCTCAAGAAGCAAGAAAGGTCTCAAGTACACAACCTAACCCTACACCTAAAGGAGCTGGAGAAAGAACAGCAAATAAAGCCTAAACCCAGCAGGAGAAGAGAAATAATAAAGATCAGAGCAGAAATCAATGAAATAGAAACTAAAAGAACAGTAGAACAGATCAACGAAACTAGGAGCTGGTTCTTTGAAAGAATTAACAAGATTGATAAACCCCTGGCCAGACTTATCAAAAAGAGAAGAGAAATGACCCACATCAACAAAATCATGAATGAAAGAGGAGAGATCACAACCAACACCAAAGAAATACAAACAATTATAAGAACATATTATGAGCAACTCTATGCCAGCAAATTAAATAACCTGGAAGAAATGGATGCATTTCTAGAGATGTATCCACTACCAAAACTGAACCAGGATGAAATAGAAAACCTGAACAGACCTATAACCACTAAGGAAATTGAAGCAGTCATCAAAAATCTCCCAAAAAACAAAAGCCCAGGGCCAGATGGCTTCCCAGGGGAATTCTACCAAACATTTCAAGAAGAATTAATACCTATTCTTCTGAAACTGTTCCAAAAAATAGAAATGGAAGGAAAACTTCCAAACTCATTTTATGAGGCCAGCATTACCTTGATCCCAAAACCAGACAAAGACCCCATCAAAAAGGAGAATTACAGACCAATATCCCTGATGAACATGGATGCAAAAATTCTCACCAAAATACTAGCCAATAGGATCCAACAGTACATTAAAAGGATTATTCACCATGACCAAGTGGGATTTATCCCTGGGCTGCAAGGTTGGTTCAACATCCGCAAATCAATCAACGTGATACAATACATTAACAAAAGAAAGAACAAGAATCATATGATCCTCTCAATAGATGCAGAAAAAGCATTTGACAAAGTACAGCATCCTTTCTTGATCAAAACTCTTCAGAGTATAGGCATAGAGGGTACATACCTCAATATCATAAAAGCCATCTATGAAAAACCTACAGCGAATATCATTCTCAATGGGGAAAAACTGAGAGCTTTCCCCCTAAGGTCAGGAACGCGGCAGGGATGTCCACTATCACCACTGCTATTCAACATAGTATTGGAAGTCCTAGCCACAGCAATCAGACAACAAAAAGAAATCAAAGGCATCCAAATTGGCAAAGAAGAAGTCAAACTCTCACTCTTTGCAGATGATATGATACTTTATGTGGAAAACCCAAAAGACTCCACCCCAAAACTGCTAGAACTCATACAGGAATTCAGTCAAGTGGCAGGATATAAAATCAATGCACAGAAGTCAGTGGCATTCCTATACACCAACAACAAGACAGAAGAAAGAGAAATTAAGGAGTCGATCCCATTTACAATTGCACCCAAAACCATAAGATACCTAGGAATAAATCTAACCAAAGAGACAAAGGATCTGTACTCAGAAAACTATAAAATACTCATGAAAGAAATTGAGGAAGACACAAAGAAATGGAAAAACGTTCCATGCTCATGGATTGGAAGAACAAATATTGTGAAGATGTCAATGCTACCTAGAGCAATCTACACATTCAATGCAATCCCCATCAAAATACCATCCACTTTTTTCAAAGAAATGGAACAAATAATCCTAAAATTTGTATGGAACCAGAAAAGACCCCGCATAGCCAGAGGAATGTTGAAAAAGAAAAGCAAAGCCGGCGGCATCACAATTCCGGACTTCCAGCTCTATTACAAAGCTGTCATCATCAAGACAGCATGGTACTGGCACAAAAACAGACACATAGATCAATGGAACAGAATAGAGAGCCCAGAAATGGACCCTCAACTCTATGGTCAACTCATCTTTGACAAAGCAGGAAAGAATGTCCAATGGAACAAAGACAGTCTCTTCAACAAATGGTGTTGGGAAAATTGGATAGCCACATGCAGAAGAATGAAACTGGACCATTTCCTTACACCACACACAAAAATAGACTCCAAATGGTTGAAAGACCTCAATGTGAGACAGGAGTCCATCAAAATCCTAAAGGAGAACACAGGCAGCAACCTCTTTGACCTCAGCCGAAGCAACTTCTTCCTAGAAACATCGCCAAAGGCAAGGGAAGCAAGGGCAAAAATGAACTATTGGGACTTCATCAAGATAAAAAGCTTTTGCAAAGCAAAGGAAACAGTCAACAAAACCAAAAGACAACCAACAGAATGGGAGAAGATATTTGCAAATGACATATCAGATAAAGGGCTAGTATCCAAAATCTATAAAGAACTCATCAAACTCAACACCCAAAGAACAAAGAATCCAATCAAGAAATGGGCAGAAGACATGAAAAGACATTTTTCCAAAGAAGACATCCAAATGGCCAACAGACACATGAAAAAGTGCTCAGTATCGCTCGGCATCAGGGAAATCCAAATCAAAACCTCAATGAGATACCACCTCACACCTGTCAGAATGGCTAAAATTAACAAGTCAGGAAATGACAGATGTTGGCGGGGATGCGGAGAAAGGGGAACCCTCCTACACTGTTGGTGGGAATGCAAGCTGGTGCAGCCACTCTGGAACACAGTATGGAGGTTCCTCAAAAAGTTGAAAATAGAGCTACCCTACAACCTAGCAATTGCACTACTGGGTATTTACCCCAAAGATACAAAAGTAGGGATCCGAATGGGTACGTGCACCCCCATGTTTATGGCAGCAATGTCCACAATAGCCAAACTGTGGAAAGAGCCAAGATGTCCATCGACAGATGAATGGATAAAGAAGAAGTGGTATATATATACAATGGAATATTATACAGCCATCAATAGGAATGAGATCTTGCCATTTGCAACGATGTGGATGGAACTGGAGGGTGTTATGTTGAATGAAATAAGTCAAACAGAGAAAGACATGTATCATATGATCTCACTGATATGAGGAATTCTTAATCTCAGAAAACAAACTGAGGGTTGCTGGAGTGGGGGGTGGGGTGGGAGGGATGGGGTGACTGGGTGATAGACACTGGGGAGGGTATGTGCTCTGGTAAGCGTTGTGAATTGTGCAAGACTGTTGAATCTCAGATCTGTACCTCTGAAACAAATAATGCAATATATGTTAAAAAAAAAAAGAAGAAGAAGAAGAAGGTAGCGGGAGGGGAAGAATGAAGGGGGGGAAATCGGAGGGGTAGACGAACCATGAGAGACGATGGACTCTGAAAAACAAACTGAGGGTTCTAGAGGGAAGGGGTTGGGAGGATGGGTTAGCCTGGTGGTGGGAATTGAGGAGGGCACGTTCTGCATGGAGCACTGGGTGTTATGCACAAACAATGAATCATGGAACACTTCATCTAAAACTAATGATGTAATGTATGGGGATTAACATAAGAATAAAAAATATATATATAAAAAAAAAGAATGGCATAATCATCAGTGACATGATTTTTTTCAAAATGGTGAACAACTCTGAGTAAAGCTACAAACAAGACAAAGTATATGCTTCTTCCGGTTACATGTTACTTGCCTTTCTAGAAAATTCAGTGTATATTAAAACCATGAAACAATGGTGTGAGTTTATATGTAAAACAGAGTAGGGTTTGAGACCCAGGTGATTACAAACAAGTTTTTTACCTAATTGAGAAAACGTTCTAGGACACGATTCAAGATGCCTTATGGCTATAGAATACCATCACTCCCTGGTTCTCTACCCACTAAATGCCAATAAAACCATTCCTAATCACTGCGACAATCAGAAACATCCCCACAATTTCCAAAATGTTCCCTAGGAGCACCAGGATTTAACCCAATTCCCTTCATTACAAAGGTATAAACTGAGGTTCCTTGTTCAAGGAAGAGCCAAGATGAAATTCAGCCTCTTCTAACTCTCACGTTAGGTATTAGAGCATTAGCTGAAACTTTGTGAATCCCCTTCACTCCCTGGATGTGTAAACATCAGTTATGAGATAAGATATGCTGACATTATCCATGGTTCTATTTATCTCTGCCTCTCTCCATTTTCAAAAGTAACCTTGATTTCTGATTGCCAGTGATTTCTTGTTTGTACTCAGCTGTGAACTCTTTGGAAGCTCTGATTTTGGCAGAAAGGCATTGTTCTTTAGAGAAAAGAATCATTTCTCCACTTGCTTATTTCGCTTGGGATGGCTCAACAATAGAATCTATCAATGTTCAACCAGTGCAGAACAACAGAATAAAACCATGTAGGAGGTCACAGTGAAGAGTTTTTATTTCATTCATATGCCCAAAAAAAGGGTGTGATATTCTGATATATTAGAAATATATATCTGAGGGGTGCCTGTCTGGCTCAGTCGGTTAAGCATCTGCCTTCAGCTCAAGTCATGACCCCAGGGTCCTGGGATTGAGCCCTGCATTAGGCTCCTTGCTCAGCGGGGAGCCTGCTTCTCCCTCTCCCTCTGCCTGCCGCTCCCCCTGCTTGTGCTCTCTCTTTCTCTCTCTCAGTCAAATAAATAAATAAAATCTTTTTTAAAAAATAAAAGAATAGGGAGCAAGATGGCGGAGGAGTAGGAGACCTGGATTTCGTCTCCTCTCAGGAATTCAGCTGGATAGGGATCAAACCATTCTGAACACCTACAAACTCAACAGGAG
Source organism: Neomonachus schauinslandi (assembly GCF_002201575.2). Taxonomy (NCBI): domain Eukaryota; kingdom Metazoa; phylum Chordata; class Mammalia; order Carnivora; family Phocidae; genus Neomonachus; species Neomonachus schauinslandi. The sequence goes on from NW_025410287.1 coordinate 8,134, forward strand.
ATCGAAGAAAAGAAGAGCAACAACTCTCTCATCAGAAAAGCGACCACTTTCTGGAAGGTAGGACGTGCGGAGAAGTGAATCCGAGGCGATATTCGGGAGGATAGACGGC
>NW_025410288.1:0-8228 GCF_002201575.2 Neomonachus schauinslandi
CATCAAAATCCTAAAGGAGAACACAGGCAGCAACCTCTTTGACCTCAGCCGAAGCAACTTCTTCCTAGAAACATCACCAAAGGCAAGGGAGGCAAGGGCAAAAATGAACTATTGGGACTTCATCAAGATAAAAAGTTTTTGCAAAGCAAAGGAAACAGTCAACAAAACCAAAAGACAACCGACAGAATGGGAGAAGATATTTGCAAATGACATATCAGATAAAGGGCTAGTATCCAAAATCTATAAAGAACTCATCAAAGTCAATACCCAAAGAACAAAGAATCCAATCAAGAAATGGGCAGAAGACATGAACAGACATTTTTCCAAAGAAGACATCCAAATGGCCAACAGACACATGAAAAAGTGCTCAATATCGCTCGGCATCAGGGAAATCCAAATCAAAACCTCAATGAGATACCACCTCACAGCAGTCAGAATGGCTAAAATTAACAAGTCAGGAAATGACAGATGTTGGCGGGGATGCGGAGAAAGGGGAACCCTCCTATACTGTTGGTGGGAATGCAAGCTGGTGCAGCCACTCTGGAAAACTGTATGGAGGTTCCTCAAAAAGTTGAAAATAGAGCTACCATATGATCCAGCAATTGCACTACTGGGTATTTACCCCAAAGATACAAAAGTAGGGATCCAAAGGGGTACGTGCACCCCAATGTTTATAGCAGCAATGTCCACAATAGCCAAACTGTGGAAAGAGCCAAGATGTCCATCGACAGATGAATGGATAAGGAAGAAGTGGTATAGATATACAATGGAATATTATGCAGCCATCAAAAGGAATGAGATCTTGCCATTTGCAATGACGTGGATGGAACTGGAGGGTATTATGTTGAGTGAAATAAGTCAAACAGAGAAAGACATGTATCATATGATCTCACTGATATGAGGAATTCTTAATCTCAGGAAACAAACTGAGGGTTGCTGGAGTGGGGGGTGGGGTGGGAAGGATGGGGTGACTGGGTGATAGACACTGGGGAGGGTATGTGCTCTGGTAAGCGCTGTGAATTGTGCAAGACTGTTGAATCTCAGATCTGTACCTCTGAAACAAATAATGCAATATATGTTAAGAAAAAAAAAAAGAAGAAGAAGAAGGTAGCAGGAGGGGAAGAATGAAGCGGGGGAAATCGGAGGGGTAGACGAACCATGAGAGACGATGGACTCTGAAAATCAAAGAGGGTTCTAGAGGGGAGGGGGGTGGGAGGATGGGTTAGCCTGGTGGTGGGTATTGAGGAGGGCACATTCTGCATGGAGCACTGGGTGTTATGCACAAACAATGAATCGTGGAACACTTCATCTAAAACTAATGATGTAATGTATGGGGATTAACGTAAGAATAAAAAAAAAAGAATTAAAGATATAAGGAGAGGTATGTCAACAAATGCAAAAATAGCATTATATTGTAATATTATTATGAGATTAGGTAGAATCCAAGGCAAAATTTTGTAATTCCTGGATTATTGGTATGTTGAATAACTTTGCATGAAATTATTTTCAGAAACATAAAGTGGAAAATTTTAGAAGACCATTCTTTTGACAGATGATGTAATAAAAACTCAGCAATATAGGGATCAAGAATATAGATTAATTATGACATATATACCTTCATTTATGCGTGATACACACACATACTGTGCAGAAGCCAGTACAAGCTGTAGTCAGTGAAGTGAATTTTTGTTAAAGACTAGGTATTCTCAAAAAAAAAAAAAAAAAAAACTAGGTATCCTCAATGTGATAATAGAGCATAAGTGAGTAGACTTCACAACTTAGGCTGAGAGTATTCTAATGGCATTGAGATAACAACCATAGATTACAACAAGAGAGCGGATTCCAGAGATGGTGATGCTTCATTCACTTCAACTTTTGAGAAAGGTTGTATCTGTATTGTTTCAAGGATCATTCAAAACAAGTGCTTCTTAACCGAGTCAATTTTGCCCTCCATGGGATATTTGGCAATATCTGGAGACATTTATGGATTTCACAATAGGGTGAAGGGGGTGGTTGTTATTGATATTTAATAAATGGAGGTCAGAGATGGTGCTAAACATCTTACTATACACAGATTAGCCCACCACAACAAAGAATTATCTGACCTCTAATGTAAATAGTGTCAAGGTTGAGAAACCCTGATCTAAACCAATGTACTTAAAAGTTCTGGCACAAACTAGACTCTAATAGAATCAAATAGAAAGGATTTTTGTCTAAGGTAGTTGTGCTGAGAGAGAGAGGTTCACTATGCATTTTCACTTACTTCAGGCACTTTTGAGAAAGCAGATATCAAGCAACCTGTTCATGAAAAATGAATTTCCTCTTTGAAGACTACTCAATATATTCTATTTGCCTATTCTATGCAAGTGTGAAAGAATTTAAGAGGGTTTTGATCAAAGAGTATGAACCTTCAAAATTGAATTTCAGTCAGGTGGAGAGGAAAGTCTTAATAACATCTACTAGCAGTTCCCACTTACACATACACTTTTAGAAACCATTTGTTCATTCATCTATTCAGTATTTATGTTTCACATTTCTTCTGTGTGTGCAGTCACATCTTTTGATGATAGAGATGATTAAGCTGAGACCTTTTCCCTCAGCTAAGTGAGAATCGGGAGAAATAAGGATGCAAATGTTGGCTGGGTCACTAAGCTAATCTCAAAAGCTTTTTAAACTCAAAATAAACCTGATTGATACAAAGCTGAACTGAACATACCAATAAGGACCAAGTCAGTTTGGGTAGCCAAATATTAAGAATTTAAACATGGGAAAGAAAATCACTCATGTTAAGCATTTTCTTAACATCATCTGTCACAGAAAGTCTCTAAATTTAGCTTTACAGTAACTCAATGATAAAGCTATTATTAATTCATTTACAAATGAGGAACTTGAGACTCAAAGGCTTTGAGTCACCTGTCTTTGTTCACAGAATCTGGGAAGAAATGTTGGGATTTGAACCCAAGTGTAGGGATTTGAATCCTAAGGTCAGTCGTTTGCCCACTACACCAAAGTCCAATATAGATCTGTTCAGGAAAGGAGTACCTCTCTCCATACTTTCACACTTGCTTTATGTGTACATGAGCACCGTGCAGAATAGGGGCTTGGAACCTGTAAGGTGAAATCAGAAGATAGGGCATTTCAGTTCCTAGGGTTGAAGAGAAACTGTGTACTCCCTGATGATGGACTTTCTTGTCCTCTCCATGCCTTAGTATTTCCTTTATAATGTCTTCTTTTGTCCCCTGGATTACTCAGAAGTTTTAAAATCCCCATATTTCTTATTTTAAAATTTTATCTTTTAGTTATTGACTTCTAATTCAATTGCATTGCTGCCAGAAAATGTGTTTTGTCTAATTGTTCCTTAAAATGTATTGTGGATTGATTTATGAACTAGCATATGACCAAGTTTTTATAAATATTATATATATTCTTCTGAAGAATCTATAGTCTTAACTGTTGGGTATATATGTCCATTGTGTGATTGTTTTTTGTGTAGTTCACCTATCAATAATTAAAAATGTGGTGAAATCTACACGATAGAGATATCTTTCTCTTGTTCAATGATTTTTTTCTTTATCTGTTATGAGGAATAATTTATATAAATTTTTAGAATTGTTTTATGTTTTTAGTGAATTGAACATTTTAATCACTATGTAGTGTGGCAGCCATTAAAGTAGTCTCTCAGTTTTCTAGCTGCAGGGAGTATAATTGACCTATCACTGTAGCTGCTATATTCTGAAATTCATTGCTGTGTTTGTTTATATGGAAGCCTCTCATTTCATGGACTGGTGTCAGCCAAAGACTGAGTGTGGCAGGGATGCAAAACAGCCCTGTTCTTGGAAAACATGGGGCTCCTATAATAGGTGACTTTGGCTCAAGGACTCCCCATCAGATTTAATAAACTTTTCTGAGGACTACACCATATTCTAAGATTTTTCCTTTAATTTTCTGCATTTTGAATAAAATATGCCTCTTTGTAGATTTTATTCATATTTTTCCTGCTTAGTGTTCTGTGATATTCTTGGATCTATGGGTTTGGTGACTATCAATTTTGGAAAATTCATGGACATTATTTGAAATACAGTTTCTCTGTTCTTTCTTTGTTCTCCTTCTAATATTCTAATTATACATGTGTTACACCTTTTGATATTGTTCCTTAACACTTGGACGTTTTGATCTGGATTTTTGTTTGTTTCATTTTGTTGTTATTGTTGTTTTAAATACTTATTTCTTTGTACATTTCAGTTTGGGAATTTTCTATTGATATATCTTAAAGAGCCTTGATTCTTACCTTTGTTGTACAGTCTACTGATGAGCCCATCAGAGGCATTATTTTTTTTTAAGATTTATTTATTTACTTCAGAGAAACAGAGAGAGAGAGAGAGTGAGAAAGCACGAGTGGGGGGGGGAGGGAGAGAATCTTCAAGCAGACTCCCAGCTGAGCATGGAGCTCCCTGTGGGGCTGGATCTCATGACCCATGAGATCATGACCTGAGATGAAACCAGGAGTTGGACTCTTAACTGACAGAGCCACCGAAGCACCCCTTATCAGAGGCATTCTTAATTTCTGTTACAGTGTTCTTTCATTTTTAGCATTTCTTATGAATCTTCCTTAGAGTTTCCATCTCTATTACATTACCCATCTGTTCTTGCATGTTGAGTAATTTTTCCATTAGGGTTCTTACCATATTAATCATAGTGATTATAAATTTTCTATATGATAATTTCCAAATCTACATAATAGCTGAGTCTAGTTCTGATACTTGCTTTATTTCTTCAGACTTTGTTTTTATTTCCTTTTAGCATTTTTTTTGTTGTTCTTGAAAGTTGAACATGATTGTGATATTGTGATTTATAATAAGAAATGCATATTTTGGTCTTCATCCCTGTTCCTGGCCAGAGCTCCTAAAACCATTATGATATACTAAGCAATAAAGCTGCTAGAAGCATCTTTTGTTCTAACTGGTTTTTGATCTCAGTTCCTGACACAGAGCTCCTAAATCCATGAGAATTTCCTAAGTGATAGGAGTGTCTTGTTCTAACAAAAAATTCTTACTGGGCTTTTGCATAGCTTCAGAATGGGAGCTGCATAAGAAACTTGGAGCTTTCAGTCTCAGTTTCCATTCTCAAGGTGAGGAGAGGGGCTGGAGATTGTGTTAATACTTGATCATACCTATGTGATGAAGTCTTTATACAAGTCCCTGAACTATGAGTTTTGGAGAGCTTCTGGATTGGTGAACACACTGAGGTACTGAAGGCAGCACACCTGGAGAAGGCGTGGAAGCTTGCACCTCTTTCTCTGTACTTGGCTCAATGCATCTCTTCCACCTGGCTGTTCCTGAATTGTATCTTTTTACAATAAACCAGTAAAAATATTTTTCTGAGTTTCATGAGCCATTCTAGCAAATTATCAAATCCAAATCAAGTGAACCCTGATTGATAGCTAGTCAGTCAGAAGTATAGGTGACAACCTAGGACTTGTGATTGGCATCTGAAGTGGGGACAGTCATATGGGACTGATCTCTTAAGCTGTGGAATCTGACACTAACTCCAGGTAGAGAGTGTCAGAACTGAACTGAATTGCAGGGTACCTGGCCGGTGTTAGAAAATCAGTCAGTATGGGGGAAAAAAAAAAACCCACATTTGGTGGCCAGAAGTATTGAGTGTAGATAGAAGGAATGGTCATTTTTTTTCCTTTCAAGGATATATTGGGTAATAGGAAGTGAGGTAAACAGATTGTATGCTAACCTAGCTAGAAGTTGGCTGTGTTTAACATTTCCAGTAACTGTTGGTGCCAGAGGGTTCAGTTGCCTTCAGTCTTTGTTTTGTTGTTGTTGTTTTGTTTTGTTTTCTTGTTTATTTTTCTGCTCTGTTACCTTTGGTTTCCCTAACAACTCCTTAAATGGAATCTGTGTTTTCAGCTCTGTCAGTTTTAATTCACTGTTATCTCATTCATCCCTGTTGATGTGTTGGTAAGGTTTAGGGAGGGGAAGCCTTCTATAATCTTACAATTAAATCGCAGTCTATTAGTGGGTCTGTGTCCCAGGACTGTGACTTTCTTAAGTGTGTCTCAGATTTTTTACTTCCCTTTTAAAGTAAGTCAGGAAGGCTCCTGGGCACTTGAGTGAGATAATAACTCTTTCCCCAGGTAAGATAAGGATGTGGTAGTCTTTTCCCTTGGAGAGTAGACCTTTGTTACAGAGAATGCTCTCCACATATTTCAAAATGGTAACTTTTCTCCTTCCTCTTCTAGAAACACCCGGAGATTTTTCTCAACTCTTTAACATGAGAACTTGGCAGTGCTCCTGAAAGAAAATCTATAAAAAATGTGGGGTCTCCCTTACGACGAGGTACCCTGGAGTTTTTTCTTTTAAACTACTCTGCATTTAAACTCCAACAATTTGTCCAAATGACTTAAGCTTTCCTACCAGTTTATAGCTCCAAATACTTCTGGTCCATGTAAGCTGAAATGTGGCTGTGATTCTTCGTTTCAGCTGAGGCTTTCTGTGTTTGCGTGTCTTTCCAGATTTCAGGGTGGCACTTTGTCCTATGATTTCAATACTCTGATGGATCTGAGCAAAATTGTTTATTTTCAGTTTGTTCAACTTTTTTCTTGTTCTAAGGATGCGGGTAATAATTTCCAAGCTCTTTCTCTACGTATTGGAACTGAATGAAACCTGAAGCTGTCTCTTACTTTTTTTTTTAATTCTTATGTTAATCCCCATACATTACGTCATTAGTTTTAGATGTAGTGTTCCATGATTCATTGTTTGTGCATGACACCCAGTGCTCCATGCAGAATGTGCCCTCCTCAATACCCATTACCAGGCTAACCCATCCTCCCACCCCCTCCCCTCTAGAACCCTCAGTTTGTTTTTCAGAGTCCATCGTCTCTAATGGTTCGTCTACCCCTCTGATTTCCCCTGCTTCATTCTTCCCCTCCTGCTACCTTCTTCTTCTTCTTCTTTTTTTTTTCTTAACATATATTGCATTATTTGTTTCAGAGGTACAGATCTGAGATTCAACAGTCTTGCACAATTCACAGCGCTTACCAGAGCACATACCCTCCCCAGTGTCTATCACCCAGTCACCCCATCCCTCCCACCCCACCCCCCACTCCAGCAACCCTCAGTTTGTTTCCTGCGATTAAGACTTCCTCATATCGGTGAGGTCATATGATACATGTCTTTCTCTGTTTGACTTATTTCGCTCAACATAATACCCTCCAGTTCCATCCACGTCGTTGCAAATGGCAAGATCTCATTCTTTTTGATGGCTGCATAATATTCCATTGTGTATATATACCACATCTTCTTTATCCATTCATCTGTCGATGGACATCTTGGCTCTTTCCACAGTTTGGCTATTGTGGACATTGCTGCTATAAACATCGGGGTGCACGTACCCCTTCAGATCCCTACTTTTGTATCTTTGGGGTAAACACTCAGTAGTGCAATTGCTGGATCATATGGTAGCTCTATTTTCAACTTTTTGAGGAACCTCCATACAGTTTTCCAGAGTGGCTGCACCAGCTTGCATTCCCACCAACAATGTAGGAGGGTGCCCCTTTCTCCGCATCCCTGCCAACATCTGTCGTTTCCTGACTTGTTAATTTTAGCCATTCTGACTGGTGTGAGGTGGTATCTCATTGAGGTTTTGCTTTGGATTTCCCTGATGCCGAGCGATATTGAGCACTTTTTCATGTGTCTGTTGGCCATTTGGATGTCTTCTTTGGAAAAATGTCTGTTCATGTCTTCTGCCCATTTCTTGATTGGATTCTTTGTTCTTTGGGTGTTGAGTTTGATAAGTTCTTTATAGATTTTGGATACTAGCCCTTTATCTGATATGTCATTTGCAAATATCTTCTCCCATTCTGTCGGTTGTCTTTTGGTTTTGTTGACTGTTTCCTTTGCTTTGCAAAAACTTTTTATCTTGATGAAGTCCCAATAGTTCATTTTTGCCCTTGCTTCCCTTGCCTTTGGCGATGTTTCTAGGAAGAAATTGCTGCGGCTGAGGTCGAAGAGGTTGCTGCCTGTGTTCTCCTTTAGGATCTTGATGGACTCCTGTCTCACATTGAGGTCTTTCAACCATTTGGAGTCTATTTTTGTGTGTGGTGTAAGGAAATGGTCCAGTTTCATTCTTCTGCATGTGGCTATCCAATTTTCCCAACACCATTTGTTGAAGAGACTGTCTTTGTTCCATTGGACATTCTTTCCTGCTTTGTCAAAGAT
>NW_025410289.1:0-3896 GCF_002201575.2 Neomonachus schauinslandi
AGTTTTCATCGTGTTTATCAATTCATTGTTTTTATTTTCACTTGCTGTTTTGTTAGAAAACTATATTAAGTGTATTATGTTAGAAGAAAAGTAAAGTATTTATGATCGTTATCCCTGCTGGAGCAGCCGCAGGAGGGCTGGCTCAGCCCTGGGCACTCCCTGCGCTGGAACTTTCCTGACTTGGGTGGCTCTGGACATGCGTGATTGTTTGCTTCCTTCCAGCTCTGCATTTCGTTTCCAGAAGGCGTCTGCTTCCAGAAGCTCTCTCGTCATGGACTCCAGAGAAGGGACTGAGTACAAGGTCATGCTAAAGTAGAGAATTGGGCGTGTGGAACAGGTGCACAGATGAAGCCAGGAAGGCAGAGAAGTTCACCTATACTTTTTTGCTTTCCTATGTGTTTGTTACCACCGCCTGAGAACTTTTTTTTAACTGAAAGGCACAGGCAAGGCTTGGTGGTCGTGCTAGAAGGAAAAAGCCTTATAAAGGCCAAAGGGAAGCCCTCCAGGAAGCTGCCCACTTTTGAGGTGCAGATCTCACGACAGGACTGTCTTGAGTGGAGGGGTGTGGGGAGAGGAAGGGTCACCTTTCCCCTCCTGTTCCGTGAGACCTGAGACAACCGGCTCCTCCCTCGGCCCTGGTCTGTGGGACTCGGACTGTTCCTCCCTGGAGACCTGGAGTCTTCCCCTTCCCTTTGCATGATTTCCCTGTGCAGGGCACCTGACCCCGAAAGCTGCCAAGCCCATCACCCAGGTGAAATGGCTCTGTGTGCTGACAGATCACACCCTCCGCACGGAGCAGCAAACAGACCTCAGTACCTCTGGCGTCTGGCCCCTGGGCATTGTAGGGGTCAAGGTCATCTTCCCAGGGCCCCAGACGTGCCCACACAGCCACCCTGCTGAGCCCCTCTTCCATCCATCGCTGTGACCCCTGTGGACTCCTGCTTGGGCTACAGATTCGGTCCCTGCTCCTCGCAGCCCCCAGCCTGGGCCTCCGAGGGGCTGGGGCCTGCCCACTGCTGAGGGCTTCAATCAGCCCTGAGGCCCACAGCAGCGCTGCCTGTGGGCACCTCCGGGAACACGCGTCCCTCCCAAGTCAGCTAATGGAAGGGGGGTAGCTCCTTCCTGAGCTGTGTGGACCTAGAAGGAGCTTTGGTGAATAAGCTTCCCATTTAACGTTGGAAGCTCTAGACTTTTTAATTCAAAATCAGTTAATTAACATATACTGTGTACATTAAGCAATTTTTACTACCAGTTGTTTTAAAAATATGTTTACCTAAAATAAAGAGCCTCCCAAGCCAAGAGAACTCTTAAACTATTCTGAGCGATGACCCTGGTGACGGCCACTAAGGTCATCCTCCCTGTCATAGAGTCTTAGTCATGCAAAGTCTCCGCAGGTGTAGTGTTTGCCATCTGGCCTTACAGTCTTTCCCCGCATTTCTCGTCCTAAGTTCGGTCCTCCCTCTTCAAGGGGTCATGGGAACAATACTGCCCGAGGTCTTGCATGATGACTTGAATGCCGAGACTTTTATTCCATATAAATCAGGTTTTCTAGCTGTAAAATCCGTGGCTCACAGTTTCTTCCCTTCAGTGTCTTTCCATACATTCCTCCATTTTCTTCTGACACAAAATATGGCACTCAGAAATGTGGATGACATTCTATTTTCCTGTCCTTTATAGGTCATTTGCTCCATTTTTTCTAGATGCCCAAGGATTCCCTTTTTCTTTAAATTTTCATTAAATTTTACATTTTAATTTTAACTGGATTTTTCTCTCAATGATTTTAGTAGACGATGCCCTGCCGTCTGTCATTCTGACTCAGTGCACAGGGTGCTCTGTGAATACACAGGTTGAAAGCATTACTTTGTTTCCAGGAACATTTCTGACCGATGACTTTTAACACTTTTGTGTCTTTGCTTTGGTTTTCTCGCAGGCACTCCAGTTATTCATTTTCTCCCCTTATGCTCACATTTTGACGTTCTCTCTCAGATCGTGTCATCTCTTGCTTAGTTTCTTTCTGGCGTTTTCCTCCTCTCGGCTTCCATTCTCACACAGCGCTGTCTGCGGGCTGGCTTTCACTACTTCACATTTCATTTACGAGGTGACCTTTCAATATGCTCTTCTTCTTCCCTGAGGCCTATCCTTCCATGCCTGAGCTTCTCTAATTCTAATTTATGGTGTCATTCGATATCCTGTATCGTTTTCTTAATGCTTTTTACTTTGTTTTTGAGCAAAGCCCATCAAAGTAGATGAAGTGTGTCAGGAAACAGTGCTTTCCTTCTGGGCAGTGGCCCTATTCTGCACTCCGTCCCCTTTTCGCCTACAGCCCCACTGTCTGGGATTCAACAGCAGGGCTCTCCTGTCAGGAAACTGGTTTTCTTGGATTTGTGGGAAGCCCTATGACTCAGAGAGACCTTCTAGCCTCACAGAGCTCTGTCTCCTATTGTTGCTGTGAAGTGCTCAAAACCAGGGCAGCTTGCTTCTGGAGTTGTTCCAGCTGTGTCCCCCACCCCTCCTTCGTAGGGCTCTGCTCTCTTGCTGCTTCTGCTGCAACTGTCCTTCTCATCTGGGTTCTGCTCTTTAATGTAGCGAGCAGCCTGCACAACTCAGAAGGGATACTGGCTTCATCTTCCCCAAATCTGTAGCCATGCCTGACATGGTTATCTATGCTCTGATTCATTGAACGTCAAAGCGATTTTCCATTATATGCATGTTTTTACATGATTGCATTTTAGAATTTCTTCTTGGCTTATTTTTAATTAGTATTTTATTCTTATACTTAATCATTTTAATTTTTAATTTAGTCATGGATTTTCTTTAAATTTTGTATTTATATTTGAGTTTTTTGATTTTAGAGTTGTCAATTTCCACTCCACTTATTTTATTTTAAAAAAATAGAATAGATTTACTTATTTAGCAAATACAATCTTCTCTACTAGGTTTTTGGAAAATAAAAGAGAAAAACGGAAGATGAAGGTCGCAGCTGAAAGAAACTTACAGCCTTAGGCAAACCTTATATATGACAATGTCAAAAGTATTGGTAAAAAGTCTACAAATGGAGTTCTATGGAGGTGACAGTTCCTGATGAAGCTCATGAAGATTTCAGGTAAGGGACAACACGAGACTCTCCAAAAGAGAAGAAAGGGAAGGATATTTGGCGTATGTGCCATGTCTGAATGTTATCGTTGTATTTATTTTGGAGTTGTCTCTTTTCAGAAGTATATAGTTGAGTTCATTATAGTTCATTAGAAGAATCCAGTTTTATTATGGCAATTTAGTTTAGTGCTTACATGGCTGAGATTTTATTCCAGTTCTCTAGACTCCTAGTCATGTAATTTCAGAATCAAGTACTTCATCAGCAATGGCTTTGGCGAGTATCTGGTGCTTGCTCCAGGGTCCCCCGTCGGATCCTGAGTATGTCACAGAGCCTCCAGGTAGCATCTTAAACGCTAAGTTTTGTGTTATTGAATTGGATGAGTTCTTCAATATTTTGGATATGAACCCTTTTTCAGTTAGGTAGTTCGCAAACATTTTCTCCCACTCTGTATGTTGTCTTTTCAATGTGTTGCTGATCGGTGATTTCCTTGGCTGTGCAGAAGCTTTTTTCATTTGGTGTAGTCCCAGCTGTTAATTTTGCTTTGTAGCCTTTGCTTCTGGTGTTCAATCCAAAAATCAGTATCAAGAATGATATCAAGAAACATTCTTCCAAAAACATTGTGTGTTAAGGTGAACAAATGCATAGACATATTCTGACACCTCTGTGCTCCATACTTTTAATAGATTCTTGGCTGGCTCAGCGAGCACAGCATCTGACTCTTGATCTCAGAATCTTGAGTTCAAGCCCCGTTTTGGTCATGGAGCCCATTAAAAAAAGGGGGGTTGTTAAGAGCATTCTGCCC
>NW_025410289.1:3996-8220 GCF_002201575.2 Neomonachus schauinslandi
TCATGGAGCCCATTAAAAAAAGGGGGGTTGTTAAGAGCATTCTGCCCAATTTTCATCTAGGCATTTTATGGGTGTAGCTCTTTTGTTGAAGTAGCTACCTTTTGACGTCCTTTTTGTGGATGGGGTTGGACAGGCATCCAGTTGCATTCCTTTGCTTGCGGCTGCCCAGTGTTTCCAACGCCACTTATTGTGCAGACTGTTGCTTCTCTATTTTATATTCTCTGAGTTTTGTTGTAAATTAATTGACGAATTAATTGTCGATTTCTTTCTGGGCTTTGCAGTCTCTTCCATTGATCTGTGTGTCTGTCTGTATGTCAATACCATACCATTTTGATTTCTACAACTTTGTAATACACTTTGACATCAGAAAGCATGATGCTTCCAGTTTTGTTCTTTCACAAGATGGCTTTGGCTACTCAGGGCTTTCTGTGGTACTCTTCACTTTGTAGGATTATTTGTTCTATTTCTGGAAATGCCATTACATGTTGGTAGGGTGAGCACTGAACGTTTAGATTACCTTACATAACGTGGACCTTTTGATTACATATATTCTTGGGATCCATTAGCGTGGGAAGCCTTCTGACTTAATTCTTTCTCAAATTCTTTCACTAATGATTTATGGTTTTCAGTATACAGGTCTTTCACCTCTTGATGAAAATAATTCCTAAGGATTTTAGTCTTTTTCCGTGATTATAAATTAAAAATGATTTTCTTAATTTCTCTCTATGATAGCTTCTTATTGGTGTGTCGAGATGAAACTCATTTTTATGTGTTGAATCTGTGTCCTTCAGCTTTACTGAATTCATCTGTTAGTTCTATGAGTATTTTTATAGAGTCATTAGGGGTTCAATATATCATATCCTGTTCCCCTAATAAGTGAAAAATTAACGGGGAATATAAGTTGATGCCATGTAACTTAGAAGAAAGGATACAGATATGCTCAGTGATAGTTTTCAAATTCTCTAAAATGTTTTGTGATTAATGTAATCAAAAGAACCCATAAATATGGCTTGTTTTAATGTACTATTTTCTTTAAGCCGGATGTACAGAGTGGTGGCGTGGACCAATTATTCCCAATACTTTCCCAACCTACACCCTGTGCGTTTTGGGAGGACTCCATGGTTCTCTCTACTTTCTTCTGTTCTGGAACTCAGTGACTGACTCAGCTGCTCAGAAAATACTTCTTGAAATAGTGCACTTGGGAAGAAGCCTATTTCTTCATAGATCGCCTAGATGCGGAATTGTACAGAATTGTTCTTGATCTCTCCGGGAATCCTTGAGGCTGTCCCAGGTGGAATGTGGCTTGTTTCACAGACAGATCAGGGAGCCCTGCAGCGCTCCTGCAGTGCCTCCTGTGGCCACAAGAGGGGGTGTGTGCTCTCAACAAGGACCCTGCTCTGAGACTCCACAGAAGACCCAAGTGAATCTCCTCTGGGACTTCTTTACAATCAGGCAATTGCTTCCGCATGATTTATTCTAAAGTCTTTGGGAGCTACTGACAACTCCGTACAAGTAACAACCTAAGGTCCTACAGTGACTAAATCATGTCCCTTCTTACATGTGCAGATACAGGAAATTATAAATGAATGAATGAAGGTGGACCTTCACCTCACGTGAGACAGAAAATGAACCCCGAATGGATCACAGACCTAAATTTAAGAGCTGAAGCTATAGACCTCTGAGAAGAAAGCATTAGAAGAACTCTCCCTCACCTTAGATTTGGCATCTGTTTCTCAAGGATGACCCCAGAATCAACAAGTGGAAGAACAGAGACATGGGTAAGTCTTGGGCCTGATGGCTTTCCAGGGGAATTCTAGCAAATATTTAAAGAAGAATTAATACCTATTCTTCTGAAACTGTTCCACCAAATAGAAACAGAAGGAAAACTTCCAGACTCATTCTATGAGGTCATCATTACCTTGATCCCAAAACCAGACGAAGACACCACCATAAAGGAGAATTTCAGACCAATATCCCAGATGAACATGGATGCAAACCTGCTCCCCAAATTCATCGCTAAGAGGATCCAACAGTACATTCAAAGGATTATTCACCACAGCCAAGGGGGACTTATTCCTGGGATGCAGGGGTGGTTCACATCTGTAAATCAATCCAATGGGATACACAACATTAATAAAAGAAAGGACAAGAACCATATGATCTTCTCAAGAGACGCAGGAAATACATTTGACAAAATACAGCATCCTTTCTTGATAAAAACAATGTGCCATGTAGGGAAAGAAAAAATACCTCAATATCATGAAAGACCACAGCAAATATTATCCCCATCAGAAAGAAACAGAGAGCTTCTCCCCCACGGTCAGCAACACGACAGGGATGTCCACTCTCACCACTGTTGTTCAACATACTACTGGCAGTCCTACCCTCAGCAATCAGAGAAAAAAAAACAAAAAAGTCACCCAAAGTGGCAACAAATAAGTCATTCTCGCACTCTTTGCAGATGACAAGGTATTCTTTGTGTAAAACCCAAAAGACTCCACCCAAAAACTGCTAGAACTGATACAGCAATTCCACAAAATCTCAGGATATCAAACCAATGCACAAAGGCAGTTGCATTCCTGTACACTAACCATGAGGCAGAAGAAAGAGAAATCAAGGAATCGATTCCACTTACAATTGCCCCAAAAAACATGATATACCTAGGACTGAACCTAACGTAAGAAGTAAAGGATCTATACTCTGAAAACTATAGAACACTTAGGAAAGAAGTAGAGGAAAACACAAAGAAATGGAAAAATATTCCATGCTCATGGAGTGGAAGAACAAATATTGTGAAAATACCTATGCTACCCAAAGAATCTACACATTCAAAGCAATCCCTATCAAAATACCATCAACATTTTTCAGGGAGCTGGAACAAACAATCCTAAAATTTGTGTAGAACCAGAAAAGACTCCCAAAGGCCAACAGAGTGTTGAAAAAGAGAACCAACACTGGAGGCATCACAATTCTGGACTTCAAGCTCTATTTCAAAGCTGTTATCACCAAGACAGTATGGAACTCGCACAAAACCAGACACCTAGATCAATGGAGCAGAATAGAGGACCCAGGAATTGACCCTCAACTCTACGGTCAACTAATCTTTGACAAAGGGGGAAGGAATAGCCAATGGCAAAAAAGACAGTCTCTTCAACAGATGGTGTTGGGAAAATTAGACAGCCACATGCAGAAGAATGAACCCGGACCACTTTCTTACACCATACACAAAAATAAAATCAAAATGCATGAAAGACCTAAATGTGAGCAAGGAATCCACCAAAATCCTAGAGGAGAATACAAACAACACACTCTTTGACCTTGGCCACAACAACTTCTTCCTAGACACGTCTCTAGATGCAAGGGAAACAAAACCAAACATGAACCATTGGGACATCCTCGGGGGGAAAAAAGCTTTTGCACAGCAAAAGAAACAATCAACAAAACTAAAAGCAGCCTCCACAATGGGAGAAGACATTTGCAACTCACCTATCAGATAAAGGTCTAGTCTCCAAAATCTATGAAGAACTCATCAAACTCAACCTCCAAGTCCCAAAAAAATCCAGTCAAGAAATTGCCAGAAGACATGAACAGACAAATCCGCAAGGAACACATAAATGGCTAACAGACACATAAAACAATGCTCAATATCGCTCTTCATCAGAGTACTACAAATCAAAGCCATAATGAGATACCACCTCACACCGGTCAGATGGCTAAACTGAACAGCTCAGGAAACAACATATGTTAGCGAGGATGCAGAGAAAGGGGAACCCTCTTACGCTGCAGGTGGGAAGGTCGACTGGTGCCGCCACTCGGAATAGTATGAAGGTTCCTCAGAAACTTAAAACTAGAACTACCCTATGACCCAGCAATTGCACTACTAGGTATGTATCCAAAGGACAGAAATGTAGTGATTAGAACGGGCACATGCACCCCAATGTTACTGCACCAATGTCCACAAGAGCCAAACTATGGAAAGAGCCCTGATGTCCATCAACTGATGAATAGATCAAGAAGACTTGGTATAGATACACAATGGATATTCCTCAGCCATCAACAGGAAGGAAATCTTGCCCCTTGCCACACTCTGAATGGAACTGGAGGGTATTATGCTAAGTGAATGAAGTCATTCAGAGAAAGACAAATACCATCGGATTTCACTCATATGAGGAAGTTAAGATACAGAACTGATGAACTTAGGGGAGGGAAGGAAAAATAAAATAG
>NW_025410290.1:0-8220 GCF_002201575.2 Neomonachus schauinslandi
GCCAGGTGGAATGCCTAAAATTAACCACACATGAAACAACAAATGTTGGTGGGGATGGGGAAGAAGGAGAACCCTCTTGCACTGTTGGTGGGAATGCAAACGGGTACAACCACTCTGGAAAACAATATGCAGCTTCCTCAAGAAATTAAAAACACAGCTACTCTACAAACCAGCAATTGCACTACTGGGTATTTCCCAAAAAGATACATATATACAGTAAAAATAAGAGTCACCTGCACCACAATGTTCACTCCCGCAATGCCCACTATAGCCCCAACTGTGAAAACACCCCAGATGTCCACGGACAGATGAATGCTTAAAAAGATATGTTACAGGGGCGCCTGGGTGGCTCAGTTGGTTAAGCGACTGCCTTCGGCTCAAGTCATGATCCTGGAGTCCCGGGATCGAGTCCCACATCGGGCTCCCTGCTCTGCGGAGAGCCTACTTCTCCCTCTCCCCCTCCCCCTGCTTCTGTTCCCTCTCTCACTGTGTCTCTCTCGGTCAAATACATAAATAAAATCTTTACAAAAAAAAAAAAAAAAAAGGAAGATATGTTACAAATATAGAATGGAATATTTTTCAGCCATCAGAAAGGATGAATACTTACCATCACATCCACCTGGATGGAACTGCATTGTATTATGCTGAGTGAAGTAAATCTATCACAGACGGACAATTCTCATATGGTTTCACTCATATGGGAAATAAACAGCACACAGGACCATAATGAAACAGAGAGATAACTACATGGGAAATCATCAGAGAGGAAGAAAAACCATGATGGACTATTAACTCTACCAACAAAAGAAGGGTTGCTAGAGGACAGGGGGGTGGAGGGACTGAGTGATGTGCATGAACGAACACACGTTGATACAATGAACAATGGGTGTTATACACAACTGATAATTTCTTGAACACTACATGTGAAACTAATGATGTACTGTAACTTGGCTCGTTGAATTTAAATTAAAAAAACAAAAAACTCAAACAATCCTGACATTTTATAAGGAACCACAAAAGATAATGAACAGACAGTGCAATGTTCAGAAAAACACAAAGCTGGAGGACAAACAATTCCAGATTTCAAACTGTACTACAAAGCTATACTCGTTCTAACAGTATGGTACGAGCACAAACATAGACACAGTGAACAACAAAACAAGACAGAAACTCACACATAAACCCAAAAAGCAGGCAAGAATATCGAAAGGACAAAGGACACTCTCTACAACAAATGGTGTTGGGAACCCTGCACACCTATGCACACAAGAATGAAATCAGACCACTTTCTTACACCATACACCCAAACTCAAAATACTTTCAAGACCTAAATGTGAGTCCTGAAACCATAAAAATCCTACAAAAGGGCGCGAACAGTAATGGCATAGACCACACCAACATTTTTCTAGACATGTCTCCTGAGGCAAACGAAACACAAGCAGAAATAAGCTACTGGGACTATATCCAAATGAAAAGTTTCCACACAGCACAAGAACAACGAAAACGTAATCATACTAACACAACCTACCAAATGAGAGAAGACATTTTAAAATATCATATGCAATAAAGGGACAGTGCCCAAAATGTATAGAACTGATACAATTCAACACCCAAAAAACAAATAATCCACTTAAAAACCAGGCAGAAGACATGAACACGCATTTCTCCAAAGAAGAAATACAGATGGCCAACATTCACATGAAAAGATGCTCATCATCACCCATCATCAGGAAAATGCAAATCAAAACTACAATGAGATATTACCTCCTACTGTCAAAATCGCTAACATCAACAGCACAAGAAACAACACGTATTGGGAGGATGTGGAGAAAGGGGAACCCTCACGCACTCTGGGTGTGAATGCAAACTGTGCCACCCACCGTGGAAAACACAAAGGAGGTTCCTCAAAAACTTAAATCTAGAACTACCCTACGATCCAGCGATCACACTACTGCCTGTTTACCCAATGAATGTAAAAATAATAACTCAAAAGGATTCCTGTACCCCTATGCTTCTTACAACGTTACTTACGATATTACAATAGGGAAGCAACCCAGATGTCTCTTGATAAACTGATAAATGATATTATACATGTGTGTACACACACAGACACACACACACACAGTGCAACACTACTCATCCATAGAAAAGAATGAAATCTTACCATTTGCAGCCACATGGATGGAGCTAGAGGGTATTATCCTAAGTAAAATCAGTCAGAAAAGAAAAATACCATGTGATTTCACTCTTATGTGGGATTTAAGAAACATACATAAGTAAATAAATAAAGGAGAGAACAGACAAACCAAACTACAGACTCTTAACAATAAACACCTGATGCTAACCAGAGGGGAGGTGGATGGACGAATGAGTGAAATAGATGAAGGGGATTAACAGTACACTTTTCTTAATGAGCTCTCTATTCTACACCTGAAACTAAGACAACACTGTATGTGAACTCAACTGAAATTAAAATAACTCTTAAAAAGATTTTCCTTTCAGTTCCTCTTTCAAAAAGCTTTTCCTGTACAATGTTCATAAGCCCTACTTGGGACTATTTACTCTACAATAATTATTCATTCTATGCCTTGATTTCAAATTTCACTGAGTTCTTACACTTTACCTGTTAATCCTACCCCACGGGAGCCATGGTCCCTCTCTGTCCAGACTCAGCACCAATGCACTCAAGTGTGTAAGTACACACAGATGCCACTTCCCAAACCAGAAAGCTATTATGGTTTCTCTTTTCGTGTCAGATGCTCACATAGTGTGCCATAGATTTCAGACCACAATTCTGATATATCCTGGATCTCTAATTCAATGGTCATTACCTGAATCCGTGTGGCTGACAGGTTTCCTGTGCATGGGCTTGCTTCCAAGCCCATACATGGAAGATCCAAAGGTGGGAGGACTCGGTGCGGGACAGGAAGAAGACCAACTACAGACAAGCGTACGACCCCTCCCCTGATCCAGGAACTGCCGTGGGAGCCGCTATGGGAAGCAGAAGCAATGGGAAACCACCAAGCTCACCAGCTGAAGACAGGAGGCACAGGTCAAGGGATCTCGAGATGCAGGGCTTGCAGACTGCTCTGAGCTACCTCTGGGAGGGAGGGGGGGAAGGAATGAGAAGGAGAAACTGCCTGCCCCTGGCCCGTGCCAGCTACCCACCGCTCCTGCTGCACATCAATCTCCACAGCTGACAGAGCCTGCAGATCCCTCATCCCTCAAGGAGACACCTGGCTCCAGGGCTCAGGGACATGCTGAGGGAGGTGGTAATGAAGGCTGCCCCTCCCAGGTCATCCCCTCCTTGAGCAGACAGCCCTCCGAGACTACTGAAAACCCACTAACAAGATTGAAAAACATGCCATGGATGAACTGAGGCATTGAGAAATGTAACACAATGTTCATTTTTAAGTTCAGAGCTGTCAGCTCAGGAAGTGGGGAGAGCTCCCATGAGGAAGACTGAGGGGAGGGCAGCCCAGGCTGAAAAGGGAGACATGCCTCTCCTGACTGGGGACCTGCAGCCCCCTTCCAGAGCAGGGCTTCATCCTCGCCTCAAAGGGAATCCATAGACGTGTTCCATCACGGGACTCACGGGGCTCCCTCTCGAGAACACAACCCTGGCATCCGATTGAACAGGGCACGAGGGAGGAGGGCCAGATGGAGGGAGGGCAATACCCCAGAGGCCATGTGGCAACACCACACGCTCACGACCATGAAGATGATGAAAAGCAGGAGGCGGCAGCATGAGAGCCGACCCACGTGAAAATACCAAGGGCACAGTGCCCATAGCTACAGTGACTGGGTGCCTTCTGTGCCAGGCGTGGCTGACTTCAGTGGGCTCCAGACTAGTCCTGACCACAACCCTAGGAAGTTGGCACCACCACCGCCCTTCTCGCCTCATGCTGCTACTACGAATCATAGTCAAAGACCCCAGTTTTCATGGAAACCAAACAGTGGCTCCCACCACACACTGCCCAACTGGGGGTGGTCCACTGTGACCCTCGTGCCTGGCCAGAGACTGCTGTCTACCTGTCTCCACACAACTCGACACACAGGAGGGTATCCCCGAATTCCACAGGATCCGAGAAGACAGACTCACAGACCCCACTACCCCACCCACCACCAACACCCAGTGGGTCACTCAGACCTCAGCCATTCTCATGAAGCTCACCATGCCCTGTTTCTGTCACTTCCAACACAAAGCCTGGTTCTGACCCACCACAATACCATATATCCTGATGGCTGACCTGCGGCCGTGCCATGAACCCACATGATACCTTTCTCTTGGAGAAGGCCTCCCCTGCACCTCCTAGAAAATGTTTCTAATGAAGTACAAGTCCATCAAGACTACGGTGTGAATGGTGGTACACAACCCGCATGGTAGAAGTCACTAATTCTAACAAGGGTTGACACCCCCATCTCACAAACCCTTCCTCTGTCCCCACGGAACTCGTAGTCTACCCTCAGAAAAAACCCCAAGAAACAACCCCTGAATCTGCATGCTCCCTTCACCTTCTGGTTCAAGATTTGAACCACAATGAATGAATATGAAACTAGAAATCAGTCATAAGAAAAAATGGGACAATCAAAACTACGTGGAGATTTAACAACATGCTACTGAACAACCAACGTTCAAAGAAGAAATCAAAAGAAATTTTAAAAGTACCTTGAGACAAATGAAAAAGAGAACCTACAAAAACTTATGGATTGCAGCCAAAGTACTTCTAAGGGGGAAGTTCATAGAAATACAGGTCTTCGTCAATACACAAGAAAGCTTTCAAATAAACAACCTAAGTTTACATGGGAAAGAAGTACGGGGGAAAAAAAAACCAAATTAGTAGAAATAAGGAAATAACGAAAAGGAACGTTGAAATAAATCCAATCTCTATTGGACTAAAAAGACAAAACATCAATGAACATAAGAGCTGCCTTTTTTGGAAACATAAACAAAATGGACAAACCCTTAGCTACACTCACCAAGAAAGAGAGAGGGCTCAAATACTATCATGAAACAAAGATGATTGAGTCCTGTCTCACATCAAAATCATAGAGAATGCAGACAGCAATCTCTTCGACCTTGGTCACAGGAACTTCTTGTAAGACACATCTCTACAGGCAAGGGAAACAAAATCAAAAAGAAACTTTTGGGACTTCATCAAAATAAAAATCTTCTGCACGGCAAAGGAAACAATCAACAAAACTAAAAGGCAACCTACAGAATCGGAGAAGATATTTGCACATGACATATCAGAAAAAGGGCTAGTATCCAAGATCTATAAAGAACTTCTCAAACTCAACACCCAAAACACAATCCACTCAAGAAATAGGCAGAACACATGAACCGACACTTCTCCAAAGACATGCAAATGGCCAAGAGACACATGAAAAAATGCTCCACATCACTTGCCATCAGGGAAATACAAATCAAAATCGCAAGGAGATACCACCTTACACCAGTAAGAATGGCTACAATTAACAAGACAGGGAATGACAGATGTTGACGAGGATGTGGAGAAACGGGAACCCTCCTACACTGTTGGTGGGAATGCAAGCTCGTGCAGCCACTCGGGAAAACAGTATGGAGGTTCCTCCAGACATTAAAAATGGAGCTACCCTACGACCCACCAATTGCACTACTTGGTATTTACCCAAAGACACAGACGTAGTGAAAATAGGGGCACCTTCACCCCAATGTTCGTAGCAGCAATGTCCACAATAGCCAAAATGTGGAAGGAGCCGAGATGTCCTTCAACAGATGAATGGATAAAGATGTTGTTTGTATATACAATGGAATATTACTCACCATCGAAAAATGAATACCTACCATTTGCATTGACATGGATGGAACTGGAAAGTCTTATGCTGCGTGAAATAAGTCAAGTGGAGAAAGACAATTATCCTATGGTTTCACTCATGTGTGGAACATAAGGAATAGCACAGAGAATCATAGGGACAGGGAGAGAAACCTGAATGGGAAGAAATCAGAGAGGGAGACAAACCATACGAGACTCTTGACTCTGGGAAACAAATTGAGGGTTGCGGGAAGGGAGGTGGGTGGGGAGATGGGGTAACTGGGTGATGCGCATTAAAGAGGGTGCGCGTGTGGTGATGAGCACTGGGTGTTACACTCAACTAATGTATCATTGAACATTACATCAAAAACTAATGATGTACTATACCTTCACTAATTGAATTTAAATATTAACAAATGTGAAAAATTAAAAAACAAAAAAGGAAAGCAAGATGAGCCATGACAATGAATACCACAAAAATGTAAAGGATCGATAGAGAGTGCTATGAGCAAGTGGAGGCCAACACATTGGACAACCTAGAAGAAATGGATAAGTTCCTGCCAACAATCTAAAAAGACTGAAGCATGAAGGAAAAATATCCGAACAGACTGATCACTAGTAAAAAGATTCGATAATCAAAAACCTCCCAACAAACAAATGTCCAGTTTCACTGAGGAGTTCAACCAGACAATAGAAGATTTCATACCAACCCTTCTCAAGCTCTTTAAAAAATAGGAAAGGAGGGCATATGTCCAAACTCATTGTGAAGCCAGCATTACCCTGCTACAAAAACAACACAAGGATGCTACAAGAAAAGGAAAGGCCAGAGCGCCTGGGTGAGTAAAGCATCTGCCTTCAGCTCAGGTCATGATCCTGGGGTCCTAGGATCGAGCGTCGCATCGGGCTCCCTGCTCAGTGGGGAGCCTGCTTCTCCCTCTCCCTCTGCCTGCCAGTCCCCCTGCTTGTGCTCTCTCTCTCTCTCTCCTGACAATAGATTCTTAAAAAAAAAAAAAAAAAAGGAAAGGCCAATCTCCCTCTTGAACATAGATGCAAAAATCCTCAACAAATTATCAGCAAATTGAATGGAACAATACATCAGGAGAATCACACAACACGATCAAGTGGGATTTATTCCAAGGATGCAAGGGTGATTCCACATCTGCACATCGAACAACGGCATACACCACCTTAACAAAATAAAAGGTAAAATTGATATTATTGTTACAATAGATGCAGAAACAACACTTCACAAGATTCAATATGCATTTATGATAAAAACTCTAAACCATCTGGGTACAGAGGGCACATACCTCAACACAACAAACTCCCTGTATGAAAAGCCCACGGCTGACATACTCAAGGGTGAAAAGCTGAAAACTTTCCACTAAGATCAAGAACAACACAAAGATGCCCACTCTCATCACTTTCATTCAACATACCATTGAAAGGCCTAACCGAAGCATTTAGACAAAAAAACAAAAAGAAAGATAGGAAACTCAAATAGGAAAACTGTCACTATTTGCAAAGGACATGATACTATATATAGAAATCCCTAAATATTCCACCGAAAAACTGTTAGAATAAACAAATTCAGGAAAGCTGCAGGATACAAAGTCAATATACAGAGACCTGATGCATTTCTTTTTTTTTTTTTTTAAGATTTTTATTTATTTATTTATTTGACAGAGAGAGAGCACAAACAGGGTGAGCATCAGAGGAAGAGGGAGAAGCAGACTCCCCCACTGAGCAGGGAGCCCGATGCAGATCTTGATCCCAGGGCCCCGGAATCATGACCTGACCCAAGAGCAGATGCTTAACTGACTGAGCCGCCCAGGCGCCCCAACATGTTGCATTTCTGTATACTGACGACAAACTTTCACTAAGAGAAATTAAGAGAGCAATGCCATTTACAATTGCATCAAGAAAAAAAAAACCTAGGAATAAAAGTACCCAAGAGTGAGAAAGACCTGATACACTAAACACATGGTGGAAAAGAAAGGAAAAACGTGTGTATGTTGGGGGGGGGGGGGCGGAATGTATGGAGCCAATATTTGGAAGATGACACTATAAATGGAAGCATACACTAGGCTCATTAACTGCAAGAATTAATAATGTTAACACCTCCATCGAAGCCACATCAATCGACAAATGGCATGAAATCCCTATCTAAATACCAATGGCATTGTTCAAAGAAATACAAGACAGTCCTAAAATTCATACAGAATCACAAGACACAAAATACCCAAAACAATCTGGAGACAGTAGAAGAGAGCTGGAGTCACCACACTCCCAGATTTCAAGCTACACTGCAAAGCTGTAGTCCTCAAAACACTATGGTACTGGCATAAAAACAGACACACAGGTCAATGGAACAGAATAGAAACCTCAGAAACTGATAATCATAGCACTTTTGGCAAAGTTTATT
>NW_025410291.1:0-8213 GCF_002201575.2 Neomonachus schauinslandi
AAGCCCAGCATGAGGGTGAACGGGCACCTCGGGGCTAATTCCTCCCCGGATCCTCAGCCCAGCAGAGCCTTGCAGCTGGGGTCCCCTCAGTGTCTGAGCCTGTATGGCTCAGCGCCGAGGGGGGCGCCCCCAGCCCTCTGTGCCACCCTGTTCCATGGGGTTCCGGGACGGTGCAGCTCCGCGGACACGGCACCAGAAAGACCGTCTAGGCGTCTGCGAGAAGCCTGGTCTGAGCCTGGGGGTCCGTGCTAACCCGGAGGCTGACCTCGTGTGTTTGTGTGTGTGTTTGGTTGGTTCTTAACCGAACCGCAGCTGACAATAGTGTTGCCTTAGCGTCAGGTGTGCCAAGTCAGCAGCTTTCCGTCTGCTTTAGGAGACGGGGTCTCTCATCCATTCCCTCCCCCTTCTCTCTTTCAGACTGTGGCTTCACTTCGGGTACGTGACCCTCTCCTCTGCTTGGTCTCCGTCTCCCATGGTTTTGTCCTGGAAGGCGAGCATGGAGAACCATGGGCCCCGGGGTGGGGGTGGAGAGGCCAGAGACACCTGCTCACAGGTCCCTGTGCGCTCTCCCTTCCCGCCCGCAGTGTCCTATCAGCAGGGCATCCTGTCTGCCACCATCCTCTATGAGATCCTGCTGGGGAAGGCCACCCTGTATGCCGTGCTGGTCAGCGCCCTGGTGCTGATGGCCAAGGTAAGGAGGCGGGCAGGACGGGGCCCTGGAGGGGACACTTAAAACATAACAACTCAGAGCTGGGAGTAGCAAGAGACCTAGCTAGGGCCAGCAGTGGGCAGTAGAAGAAGATGGAGTTCCACCCACATGCCTCAGAAGACACACTGTACCTCTGGGATCACAGTGGGAGAGCCAGGCAGAGAAGGAGAAGCTGGGGTCACCTGAAAACCCAATGGACATTGTAAAGAGAACTACCATTCATCTTGTCAGCAGACCATCCTACTTCCTCTCCATTCCCATCACCCCTGACTCCTGCTAACTCCTGAAAGCTTCTCTTCTTCAGGTCAAGAGAAAGGGTTCCTGAAACTAGCTCAGCGGCAGAGCCAGGACTTTCCAGCTTCTATTGCCCCAGTATGGATTCTCCTTTCTCCACTTCCAGCCAGTGCTTCTCAAGAGCTGTTTTCATCTCTCTGCTCACCCCAATAGCTACCCCCTATGTTCGTGCACACCTGGACGCTCATGACCCAAATCTCCCTAACCCAGGCGGGACCCTAGCCTGACTAAATTGACTGAATCAATAAAAATGGCCTGTTCTGGCTTGACTCTGCCTTGTGATGTCTGGATATCTCTTCTGCCCATGGCTGACCTCCCATGTGACTCCAGTCAGGATAGAAACAAAAGATATTCAAGGAAAGAGCAGGTCCCTCCGGTACCAGGGCTGAGGGACCCAGCCTGGGGTGACCCCACTCCTCTCTGTCAGGGGAAGTTTAGTAGATGCAAACGGGGGTGCTGGGATTGAAGAGGCTTACTCAGGAATAGCCCAGAAAAAATGGTGACATTTCCTATAAGAACTTTCTGTCCTACCTGGACGAAGGTGCTCTGAGGAAGAGTCCACCTACACAGGTGTGTCTCCCGCCAACTGGTCACGTACCCGTGGCTGGGTGGCTCAGTCAGTTAAGCGTCTACCTTCGGCTCAGGTCATGATCCCAGAATCCTGGGATCAAGCCCCACATTGGGCTCCCTGCTCAGCGGGGAGCCTGCTTCTCCCTCTGACCCTCCCCCCTCTCATGCTCTCCCTCTCTCTGTAATAAATAAAATCTTAAAAAAAAAAAAAAGAAGATTGCTTTCATACCTATCACCCCGTTCATTTCAGCTGTCTCCCTGAGTACACTACCGTTTTCACTTGTCACCAAGCAGGCTTCCCGGCCGAGAAGAGAAGGCGCTGACTTGGAGATGGATTCTCAAGTAGCACATGTGTCCTCCAGTTTAAGTCACAGATCTGTTTATAAGTTTCTCTCTAGTGAATTACATGGGTGTGAAAATGTGCCCTGATCACTCCTGGAAGGATAGAAAATAAAGGTCGCCAAAACCAAGAATCAGCCCTATTGCTATTTCTAGAAATCCTCTAAGAGCATTTCAGTTGTCTCATTGTCACCGTGGTGATGCGGGGCAGTCCTGAGGATGGCTTGTAGGCAGTGGTCCTCTGTTTCCTCACTCCATGCATACCCCGCTCCTCTTACCCTGCATCCCAGAGCCAGCTGCTCTCAGACTATTCTGCACTCCATCACCTGGAGGCACATAGCACTCCAACTCCCACTTATTCTTGAAGATTTAGCCCCAACATCTTCCCCAGCAAGAAGCCTTCTCAGGGGCTTCCTTGTCTGAACTAGCCATCTACTCTCTCACTCACGGGACTGTAACACATGACTTTCTCTCTCCATTGCAATGCATGAGGCATTCACATGTGTGCACACTTCTACAGCATACACACGTATATGTATATATATATTTACATACATGCGTGCATGCACTAACCCACTCATGGAGCACACATCATTGCGATGTTCTGCTGGTCACCTTCAAGAAAATAAAGAGATCCGTGTCACAGTCCCCAGGGAGCCTACCTGTTCACGAGGGGGTCATTCATGAATAGAAACAGTGGAATTACAAAGTGATGCTTTCCAATAGCAATGTGAGCTTGTCTACTAAAACGCAGTCAGAGGCTAGCACTCAGTTTCCGCCTGGGATCATCAGGGAAGAGTCTGAGAAGGTGGCAAACTCTTCACAGAAAGAACTGGTCTAATTACCCCCGTGAGGCGGTGGTTGTGACAGTCAGAGACATGAACCAGAGCCGAAACAAAGGGGTCTGGTACGCGCGGGTGCTTAGCCGGGGACGAGGTTCCGAGATAGGAGGGATGAGACATTAGGCAGGCTGGTGCGTGCTCCTCAGAGGGTGGACTCATGCCGCCACCAGCATGAGGCCTGGCACATAGGGGATGTTCATGATGTGTGTGGGATACATGAAGGATGAGAAGCTTGGACTCTGTTCAGGGAGCAGTGGGGAATTATAGAGGTTGCTTGCCCCCATGCCCCCTGCTATCACCTGCTCTATGGAATCCACCCTTCAATCCTACCATACCACCTCGCTATAAATGCCTGTCTGTGCAGGTGGGCACAGACAGTCCCAGAGGGGAGACCTGGTGACATAGAATGTTCTACCACGGGGCCTCTCTCCCTGCCCCCACCCCATGAGCACCATGACCTTCCCCAGGCCCTCCCCACTTTAAATGTACTCTGAGTTTGCTCCCAGCCCCAGTCAATCCAACCTCTGTCACCTGCACTTCCTGCCTCTGCCCAGTGGTTGGGGGAGGGGACCAGAGGGAAAGAAACATTTTGTATCCTGCTGTAACATTGTGGGAACTGGGGGGGCCACCATGATTCAGATAGAGGGGGTGCTTTTACAAAAAGCCCTGCCTCAGAAAATATCTCCATCCAGCTCAGGAAACACAGCTCCTGGATGGGGAGTGGCTGGGAGGTGTCTCTGGAGCTGGTCCCTGGGTCCCAGACAGCTTCCCAGGAACATGAAGGGCCAATGCATCAAAATGGGATCATCATGACTGTTTTTGCCGTGTTTAAAAAAAAGGGATCATCATCCAGCACTTTTCACAAAAACTTGTCCTTGACAAAAGTACTTACACATGCGTTATTTATTAAGAACTCACAACAACACTGTGCAAAACATATTACCCCATTTTTCAGATGAAGGAAATAAGGCCAGAGAAGTTGCAGGTCCTGTAAGTAGTAAGAGACAGGGTCTAGCCTGGAACATCCCCCAACTCCAGCCCAAACCCCCATCACCAATCCCTGTTCATTTTCCACTTCCACTTGTCCCCAAGCCAAGTTGATTCTCATCTGCAAATTGGAGATGATCTCCCCTGGCATCTAGATTACTATGTCCAGCTAGCTCTGGAGGTGGGACAAGAGAAGCCCAGGAAGGAGGAGAGTGCACCCCCAGCTTGTGCCAAGGGAAGCGGGAAGGAGGAGAAATTCTTAGCAGCCCCTGCTCACTGTGCTAATACAGGGAGCAGCACTTTGGGCCAGGGACCCGGCTCACCGTACTAGGTAAGAAAGCCGCTCCCGGTGGGAAGGAGGGTGCGTTGCCCAGCTTGGACCATACCCAGGACCCTGGCCCTTAGGGAGTGGGTGTTGGCCCCTCCTGGGCCCCTAGTCGGGACGGCGGGTTTGTGCCTGGGTCCCCAGAGCTGTGCAAACACGGGACAGCTGGACTTTGGGGCCGGTTCCAAGCTGACGGTGCTGGGTAAGTAGGTTAGCTGGGGCGCGAGCGCTCCGCGGGGTGGGATGGAGACAGGTGGGCAGCTGCCGGCTTCTGGAGCTGTGCTAGAGGTGGGGCTCGGCGCCTGGTGCGGGACTCCCGGTTCTGGGTGCGGGGTGGCGAGGGAGCGGCTTGGCGGGAGAGGGCAGCGCCGGATTTTTGTGCTGGGGCTCCGGGCTGTGAGTACAGACACTCAGTATTTCGGCAGGGGCACCCGGCTGACCGTGCTAGGTAAGCGGGGGTGCCCGGGGGCGCCGGGGAGCGCGGTGGGGCCAGGGGATGGCGGGCCTGTTTTTGTGCCGCCCCGGGGGGCTGTGAGCCAAAATACCCAGTACTTCGGCGCGGGGACGCGGCTGTCGGTGTTGGGTGAGTGCGGAGCGCGGCGCGGCCGGGTTCTTGGCTGGGGGCCCGGGGCCGTGCTTTACAGCCTCCGCCCAGACCTTCGGGGCGGGCAGCCGGCTGACCGTCGTGGGTGAGTGGCCGCGGGACCCGCCGCGAGTGCCGCGGGTGGGGAGGGAAGGCGGCGGCCCCAGGGCTCTTCCCGGCCCCGCCCCTGGTGGGCTCCCCGCGCTGGGGCCGGGCTGCGAGCGGGAGCGGGAAGCGGCTGGGGCGCTGCGGGGTTTGCGTGTGGGGCCGGGCCTCTGTGCTCCTATGAGCAGTACTTCGGCGCCGGCACCAGGCTCACGGTCATCGGTGAGATTTGGGCGTCTCCCCCCCGCGTCCCCGCCGCAGCCCCTCGGAGCGGGGAGAAGGCGCGGGTGGGCCAGGGCTGGGGCGCGCGGTCGGCTGTCGGTCCGCGGGGTCAGCCCTGCGAGGGGGCGGGGACGGGGTCCTCGCCGGCCCGGCACGAGGGCGGAGGGCCAGGGGGCTGTGGGGCTCTTTTCCTGCTTCTGAGCTATTTAGGGGCAGGGTGAGTGGGGCGCGAGAGCATTGATGAGGACGCAGAGCCGCTGGATTGGGGGACCGGGCTGAGAAGGGAAAACCGGGGCTGCGGGGAGGATAGGGGGCGTGTAGCTGCTATAGAGAGCGGGGACCGAGCCCGCGGGGCAGGAAAAAATCAAGGACAAGCATGGGACTGGCGGGCACCCAGCCGGGCGGGCTCCTGGGGGAGATAGATGGAGGGGAGGCCGCTGAAGAGAGGAGAAAAGGAAGGAGAAACAGGAGAGGAATAGAGAGGCCAGATCAACGTGAGTCAGTGAAGGAAAGAGTCAAAACAAGCAGGGTTAGCTGATGTACTGTTTAGCATTGAAAATCATATTTAAAATCCCTGCCTTGCTCTCCTAAGCCAGAGAGCCCCCTGAGGTGTGTCTACAGCACCCATTCCTGCCCGTGGGCTGGACTGGACCCTCAGCCGCTGGGATGCATTCGCTCCCGCCCCCCGCCCATGTCTCCCTCTGCCACCCAGCCTGAAATCTCGGACCTCACACGAAGTATTCCAGCGTCAACAGCCCAGGTGGTGGAGGAGGTTCAGCTGTTGCAAACGTACATTAAAATGCAGATATTTTGTTTGTGAGGTGAGGAAAATTTCCAGGAGAATCCTAAGCTTCTAGATCTGGAAAGGAACCTCAAACATCACCTGGTGAGGAGAATGTTGAGGTCAGAGAGGGGAAGAAACTCATGATACTGGTACATTAACCTGGATTATTTGATAACAATAAGCCCCATTCGTCGTTAGACTGTCATTAAGCTGGAGCCAATGGGGCTCAGCTAAACTCTGTCCAGGGGAAATGCCAGATTGCTCTGATCAGCAGGGGTGGGCATAAGACCAGACTTTAGAGCCAGATAAACCTGGGCCCCAGTCGCTGGCTCGCTGATGATCAGATGACCTTGGGCAAATGAATCTGTGTGAAGTTCGGTCCCCTCTACGGTACAAGGTCATCAGCAATACCTACCACTTATCGTTGCTGTGAGGGTGACTAACAGGAGACCCTACATGTAGAGTATGCAGGGAAGGTGGATTGTTATAATTCGGCCCTTTTCTTCTGCACCCTTCCTCTTGGTGGTCACTGGGGAGTGAGGGGAGAGGGTGAGCCCAGTGCCCAAGGAGGGACAGGATTTGGCATGTGGATCATGGAGGGGAGGGCTGGGTGGGCGTGAGTGGTGGATCGGGAACAGGAAAGATAAACTTCACAATTCTGCCTGAGGCCCATCCAACCCACAAACAGAGCATATACAAACAGAAGCTCACTAGTACATACACTTACACCCACATAGGCAAGCTCACCCACACCCCACAGGGACGCACAAACATGGAAGGATAAACTGACCCTGGCCTCACGCGGAGCTGTGTAGGCAGGGGCTTCAGAGGATCATGGCGTCCTGTTTGTCCTGCCTGCTGCATCCGTAAACATTGTGGGAAGCATCACACATGATTCAAAGGGCATCATTAATTTTGCAGGAAGGACTGAGTGGGGGCCAGAGGAGTACATTCAGTAGTGCTCCAGGAGAGCTGGTCCAATTTCAGAGCCAGGGTCTTTGAGACAAGAGTGACGACACCAGGCTGAGCAGAGAAATCGATGGAGCTGGGCAGTACAGATGTGAGGATGTTACCACCTCTGGTAAAGTAAAGACCTAGAGACATTGTACGGGTTAGCAAGTAGGAGTTGCAGGGAGGGGAAGCTGACAGGATGGGAAGCCCAACCAGCTCAAAATGAAAATGCCAGGCTCTTGTTAAAAATTATTTAGAATTTCAAGATGGTGACAACAGCCCTTAAGCCAAGGGTGGGGCCTTTGTAAGCACAGGGTCCTGTACACGGGTCCTACACTCATGAAGCTGGCCCCGGAAGTTAGGTCCCATCCAGAGAAATGTGAAGGACATTTTCTCCATCTTCCAGGCTAAACTAGAATCTTATAATCTCATAATCTCACAAGGAGATTTTTCATTTTAACAGAATTGCTAAGAAATGAACAATAAAAAAATCAGTGGAAAGCAAAGGAGAAGGATAAAATGAATGGAGAGCAGACTCAGAAGAAGGGAGCCAGCCAGAAGAGAGGGTGGTCTGGGCCTTCACCCAAGACTCTGCAGAGAGGCTTTGGACAAAAACTGTATCAAAGCAGCTGCTAGCAAGAAGTTGCTCTGATGATCTCAGATACTTATTTAGGAAGCTGACTGGTAGAAAAAAGGTAGAACATTTGGAAGCAAAGGCGCAAAGAAAGTTGACGAATCCCTGAATTTGACCTAAGGAGAGATTGCTCTCTGAGCTGAGGAACCTCAGGGGAACCTCAAAGCGGAGGAATGGCAAGGGAGGACCTCATAAACTACAAAGAAAGTCAGAAAATCTCACATTCTCATGAGCACACCATAAAACAAAAGGGTACCCTCGCCTGAGTGCACAACAATATGCCATTTGTAGATTGTCATCTGAAGAGAATCCCCAGCCCTCAAATGACCCCCTTTGCCCAATTCCCCTTTACTCCTCAGCCTCTTCGATTTCGAAGCAATTCACTGGCTGAGGACAGAGGCTGTCTGAATGTTCATGTTACTAACCTCCATGGCCAAATGAAGACACTATCCCAAAGGCACACTGGTGGGCAAAGTCAGTTTTGGATTTGGATCCTATTATTCTGATTCCAATCCTGTGCTCACCCCTTGAATAACTACTACATGATATGGTGAAATGTAGACACGTAAGCCTTTTACTGATGCAAAAGAAGTCAAATAACGTCAATGAGGGGACATTACTCAGAATGTCTACAGGGTGACTGCAAAGGACAGGCAGGGCAGATGAACAATTACAGAGGGATGGGGACAGTGATGCCCAAACACACAGGACCTACTACTACATAATTCTGCTTAGGAGGACTCCATTTCCAGCTTTATCTCTGTCTCTCTCTGTCTTTCTTTATTTCTGTCTTTGCTTCTCTCTCTCTCTCACACACACACACACACACACACACACACCAAACCCAGACAGCTCTCAGACCAGTCCT
>NW_025410292.1:0-8212 GCF_002201575.2 Neomonachus schauinslandi
AAGCCCAGCATGAGGGTGAACGGGCACCTCGGGGCTAATTCCTCCCCGGATCCTCAGCCCAGCAGAGCCTTGCAGCTGGGGTCCCCTCAGTGTCTGAGCCTGTATGGCTCAGCGCCGAGGGGGGCGCCCCCAGCCCTCTGTGCCACCCTGTTCCATGGGGTTCCGGGACGGTGCAGCTCCGCGGACACGGCACCAGAAAGACCGTCTAGGCGTCTGCGAGAAGCCTGGTCTGAGCCTGGGGGTCCGTGCTAACCCGGAGGCTGACCTCGTGTGTTTGTGTGTGTGTTTGGTTGGTTCTTAACCGAACCGCAGCTGACAATAGTGTTGCCTTAGCGTCAGGTGTGCCAAGTCAGCAGCTTTCCGTCTGCTTTAGGAGACGGGGTCTCTCATCCATTCCCTCCCCCTTCTCTCTTTCAGACTGTGGCTTCACTTCGGGTACGTGACCCTCTCCTCTGCTTGGTCTCCGTCTCCCATGGTTTTGTCCTGGAAGGCGAGCATGGAGAACCATGGGCCCCGGGGTGGGGGTGGAGAGGCCAGAGACACCTGCTCACAGGTCCCTGTGCGCTCTCCCTTCCCGCCCGCAGTGTCCTATCAGCAGGGCATCCTGTCTGCCACCATCCTCTATGAGATCCTGCTGGGGAAGGCCACCCTGTATGCCGTGCTGGTCAGCGCCCTGGTGCTGATGGCCAAGGTAAGGAGGCGGGCAGGACGGGGCCCTGGAGGGGACACTTAAAACATAACAACTCAGAGCTGGGAGTAGCAAGAGACCTAGCTAGGGCCAGCAGTGGGCAGTAGAAGAAGATGGAGTTCCACCCACATGCCTCAGAAGACACACTGTACCTCTGGGATCACAGTGGGAGAGCCAGGCAGAGAAGGAGAAGCTGGGGTCACCTGAAAACCCAATGGACATTGTAAAGAGAACTACCATTCATCTTGTCAGCAGACCATCCTACTTCCTCTCCATTCCCATCACCCCTGACTCCTGCTAACTCCTGAAAGCTTCTCTTCTTCAGGTCAAGAGAAAGGGTTCCTGAAACTAGCTCAGCGGCAGAGCCAGGACTTTCCAGCTTCTATTGCCCCAGTATGGATTCTCCTTTCTCCACTTCCAGCCAGTGCTTCTCAAGAGCTGTTTTCATCTCTCTGCTCACCCCAATAGCTACCCCCTATGTTCGTGCACACCTGGACGCTCATGACCCAAATCTCCCTAACCCAGGCGGGACCCTAGCCTGACTAAATTGACTGAATCAATAAAAATGGCCTGTTCTGGCTTGACTCTGCCTTGTGATGTCTGGATATCTCTTCTGCCCATGGCTGACCTCCCATGTGACTCCAGTCAGGATAGAAACAAAAGATATTCAAGGAAAGAGCAGGTCCCTCCGGTACCAGGGCTGAGGGACCCAGCCTGGGGTGACCCCACTCCTCTCTGTCAGGGGAAGTTTAGTAGATGCAAACGGGGGTGCTGGGATTGAAGAGGCTTACTCAGGAATAGCCCAGAAAAAATGGTGACATTTCCTATAAGAACTTTCTGTCCTACCTGGACGAAGGTGCTCTGAGGAAGAGTCCACCTACACAGGTGTGTCTCCCGCCAACTGGTCACGTACCCGTGGCTGGGTGGCTCAGTCAGTTAAGCGTCTACCTTCGGCTCAGGTCATGATCCCAGAATCCTGGGATCAAGCCCCACATTGGGCTCCCTGCTCAGCGGGGAGCCTGCTTCTCCCTCTGACCCTCCCCCCTCTCATGCTCTCCCTCTCTCTGTAATAAATAAAATCTTAAAAAAAAAAAAAAGAAGATTGCTTTCATACCTATCACCCCGTTCATTTCAGCTGTCTCCCTGAGTACACTACCGTTTTCACTTGTCACCAAGCAGGCTTCCCGGCCGAGAAGAGAAGGCGCTGACTTGGAGATGGATTCTCAAGTAGCACATGTGTCCTCCAGTTTAAGTCACAGATCTGTTTATAAGTTTCTCTCTAGTGAATTACATGGGTGTGAAAATGTGCCCTGATCACTCCTGGAAGGATAGAAAATAAAGGTCGCCAAAACCAAGAATCAGCCCTATTGCTATTTCTAGAAATCCTCTAAGAGCATTTCAGTTGTCTCATTGTCACCGTGGTGATGCGGGGCAGTCCTGAGGATGGCTTGTAGGCAGTGGTCCTCTGTTTCCTCACTCCATGCATACCCCGCTCCTCTTACCCTGCATCCCAGAGCCAGCTGCTCTCAGACTATTCTGCACTCCATCACCTGGAGGCACATAGCACTCCAACTCCCACTTATTCTTGAAGATTTAGCCCCAACATCTTCCCCAGCAAGAAGCCTTCTCAGGGGCTTCCTTGTCTGAACTAGCCATCTACTCTCTCACTCACGGGACTGTAACACATGACTTTCTCTCTCCATTGCAATGCATGAGGCATTCACATGTGTGCACACTTCTACAGCATACACACGTATATGTATATATATATTTACATACATGCGTGCATGCACTAACCCACTCATGGAGCACACATCATTGCGATGTTCTGCTGGTCACCTTCAAGAAAATAAAGAGATCCGTGTCACAGTCCCCAGGGAGCCTACCTGTTCACGAGGGGGTCATTCATGAATAGAAACAGTGGAATTACAAAGTGATGCTTTCCAATAGCAATGTGAGCTTGTCTACTAAAACGCAGTCAGAGGCTAGCACTCAGTTTCCGCCTGGGATCATCAGGGAAGAGTCTGAGAAGGTGGCAAACTCTTCACAGAAAGAACTGGTCTAATTACCCCCGTGAGGCGGTGGTTGTGACAGTCAGAGACATGAACCAGAGCCGAAACAAAGGGGTCTGGTACGCGCGGGTGCTTAGCCGGGGACGAGGTTCCGAGATAGGAGGGATGAGACATTAGGCAGGCTGGTGCGTGCTCCTCAGAGGGTGGACTCATGCCGCCACCAGCATGAGGCCTGGCACATAGGGGATGTTCATGATGTGTGTGGGATACATGAAGGATGAGAAGCTTGGACTCTGTTCAGGGAGCAGTGGGGAATTATAGAGGTTGCTTGCCCCCATGCCCCCTGCTATCACCTGCTCTATGGAATCCACCCTTCAATCCTACCATACCACCTCGCTATAAATGCCTGTCTGTGCAGGTGGGCACAGACAGTCCCAGAGGGGAGACCTGGTGACATAGAATGTTCTACCACGGGGCCTCTCTCCCTGCCCCCACCCCATGAGCACCATGACCTTCCCCAGGCCCTCCCCACTTTAAATGTACTCTGAGTTTGCTCCCAGCCCCAGTCAATCCAACCTCTGTCACCTGCACTTCCTGCCTCTGCCCAGTGGTTGGGGGAGGGGACCAGAGGGAAAGAAACATTTTGTATCCTGCTGTAACATTGTGGGAACTGGGGGGGCCACCATGATTCAGATAGAGGGGGTGCTTTTACAAAAAGCCCTGCCTCAGAAAATATCTCCATCCAGCTCAGGAAACACAGCTCCTGGATGGGGAGTGGCTGGGAGGTGTCTCTGGAGCTGGTCCCTGGGTCCCAGACAGCTTCCCAGGAACATGAAGGGCCAATGCATCAAAATGGGATCATCATGACTGTTTTTGCCGTGTTTAAAAAAAAGGGATCATCATCCAGCACTTTTCACAAAAACTTGTCCTTGACAAAAGTACTTACACATGCGTTATTTATTAAGAACTCACAACAACACTGTGCAAAACATATTACCCCATTTTTCAGATGAAGGAAATAAGGCCAGAGAAGTTGCAGGTCCTGTAAGTAGTAAGAGACAGGGTCTAGCCTGGAACATCCCCCAACTCCAGCCCAAACCCCCATCACCAATCCCTGTTCATTTTCCACTTCCACTTGTCCCCAAGCCAAGTTGATTCTCATCTGCAAATTGGAGATGATCTCCCCTGGCATCTAGATTACTATGTCCAGCTAGCTCTGGAGGTGGGACAAGAGAAGCCCAGGAAGGAGGAGAGTGCACCCCCAGCTTGTGCCAAGGGAAGCGGGAAGGAGGAGAAATTCTTAGCAGCCCCTGCTCACTGTGCTAATACAGGGAGCAGCACTTTGGGCCAGGGACCCGGCTCACCGTACTAGGTAAGAAAGCCGCTCCCGGTGGGAAGGAGGGTGCGTTGCCCAGCTTGGACCATACCCAGGACCCTGGCCCTTAGGGAGTGGGTGTTGGCCCCTCCTGGGCCCCTAGTCGGGACGGCGGGTTTGTGCCTGGGTCCCCAGAGCTGTGCAAACACGGGACAGCTGGACTTTGGGGCCGGTTCCAAGCTGACGGTGCTGGGTAAGTAGGTTAGCTGGGGCGCGAGCGCTCCGCGGGGTGGGATGGAGACAGGTGGGCAGCTGCCGGCTTCTGGAGCTGTGCTAGAGGTGGGGCTCGGCGCCTGGTGCGGGACTCCCGGTTCTGGGTGCGGGGTGGCGAGGGAGCGGCTTGGCGGGAGAGGGCAGCGCCGGATTTTTGTGCTGGGGCTCCGGGCTGTGAGTACAGACACTCAGTATTTCGGCAGGGGCACCCGGCTGACCGTGCTAGGTAAGCGGGGGTGCCCGGGGGCGCCGGGGAGCGCGGTGGGGCCAGGGGATGGCGGGCCTGTTTTTGTGCCGCCCCGGGGGGCTGTGAGCCAAAATACCCAGTACTTCGGCGCGGGGACGCGGCTGTCGGTGTTGGGTGAGTGCGGAGCGCGGCGCGGCCGGGTTCTTGGCTGGGGGCCCGGGGCCGTGCTTTACAGCCTCCGCCCAGACCTTCGGGGCGGGCAGCCGGCTGACCGTCGTGGGTGAGTGGCCGCGGGACCCGCCGCGAGTGCCGCGGGTGGGGAGGGAAGGCGGCGGCCCCAGGGCTCTTCCCGGCCCCGCCCCTGGTGGGCTCCCCGCGCTGGGGCCGGGCTGCGAGCGGGAGCGGGAAGCGGCTGGGGCGCTGCGGGGTTTGCGTGTGGGGCCGGGCCTCTGTGCTCCTATGAGCAGTACTTCGGCGCCGGCACCAGGCTCACGGTCATCGGTGAGATTTGGGCGTCTCCCCCCGCGTCCCCGCCGCAGCCCCTCGGAGCGGGGAGAAGGCGCGGGTGGGCCAGGGCTGGGGCGCGCGGTCGGCTGTCGGTCCGCGGGGTCAGCCCTGCGAGGGGGCGGGGACGGGGTCCTCGCCGGCCCGGCACGAGGGCGGAGGGCCAGGGGGCTGTGGGGCTCTTTTCCTGCTTCTGAGCTATTTAGGGGCAGGGTGAGTGGGGCGCGAGAGCATTGATGAGGACGCAGAGCCGCTGGATTGGGGGACCGGGCTGAGAAGGGAAAACCGGGGCTGCGGGGAGGATAGGGGGCGTGTAGCTGCTATAGAGAGCGGGGACCGAGCCCGCGGGGCAGGAAAAAATCAAGGACAAGCATGGGACTGGCGGGCACCCAGCCGGGCGGGCTCCTGGGGGAGATAGATGGAGGGGAGGCCGCTGAAGAGAGGAGAAAAGGAAGGAGAAACAGGAGAGGAATAGAGAGGCCAGATCAACGTGAGTCAGTGAAGGAAAGAGTCAAAACAAGCAGGGTTAGCTGATGTACTGTTTAGCATTGAAAATCATATTTAAAATCCCTGCCTTGCTCTCCTAAGCCAGAGAGCCCCCTGAGGTGTGTCTACAGCACCCATTCCTGCCCGTGGGCTGGACTGGACCCTCAGCCGCTGGGATGCATTCGCTCCCGCCCCCCGCCCATGTCTCCCTCTGCCACCCAGCCTGAAATCTCGGACCTCACACGAAGTATTCCAGCGTCAACAGCCCAGGTGGTGGAGGAGGTTCAGCTGTTGCAAACGTACATTAAAATGCAGATATTTTGTTTGTGAGGTGAGGAAAATTTCCAGGAGAATCCTAAGCTTCTAGATCTGGAAAGGAACCTCAAACATCACCTGGTGAGGAGAATGTTGAGGTCAGAGAGGGGAAGAAACTCATGATACTGGTACATTAACCTGGATTATTTGATAACAATAAGCCCCATTCGTCGTTAGACTGTCATTAAGCTGGAGCCAATGGGGCTCAGCTAAACTCTGTCCAGGGGAAATGCCAGATTGCTCTGATCAGCAGGGGTGGGCATAAGACCAGACTTTAGAGCCAGATAAACCTGGGCCCCAGTCGCTGGCTCGCTGATGATCAGATGACCTTGGGCAAATGAATCTGTGTGAAGTTCGGTCCCCTCTACGGTACAAGGTCATCAGCAATACCTACCACTTATCGTTGCTGTGAGGGTGACTAACAGGAGACCCTACATGTAGAGTATGCAGGGAAGGTGGATTGTTATAATTCGGCCCTTTTCTTCTGCACCCTTCCTCTTGGTGGTCACTGGGGAGTGAGGGGAGAGGGTGAGCCCAGTGCCCAAGGAGGGACAGGATTTGGCATGTGGATCATGGAGGGGAGGGCTGGGTGGGCGTGAGTGGTGGATCGGGAACAGGAAAGATAAACTTCACAATTCTGCCTGAGGCCCATCCAACCCACAAACAGAGCATATACAAACAGAAGCTCACTAGTACATACACTTACACCCACATAGGCAAGCTCACCCACACCCCACAGGGACGCACAAACATGGAAGGATAAACTGACCCTGGCCTCACGCGGAGCTGTGTAGGCAGGGGCTTCAGAGGATCATGGCGTCCTGTTTGTCCTGCCTGCTGCATCCGTAAACATTGTGGGAAGCATCACACATGATTCAAAGGGCATCATTAATTTTGCAGGAAGGACTGAGTGGGGGCCAGAGGAGTACATTCAGTAGTGCTCCAGGAGAGCTGGTCCAATTTCAGAGCCAGGGTCTTTGAGACAAGAGTGACGACACCAGGCTGAGCAGAGAAATCGATGGAGCTGGGCAGTACAGATGTGAGGATGTTACCACCTCTGGTAAAGTAAAGACCTAGAGACATTGTACGGGTTAGCAAGTAGGAGTTGCAGGGAGGGGAAGCTGACAGGATGGGAAGCCCAACCAGCTCAAAATGAAAATGCCAGGCTCTTGTTAAAAATTATTTAGAATTTCAAGATGGTGACAACAGCCCTTAAGCCAAGGGTGGGGCCTTTGTAAGCACAGGGTCCTGTACACGGGTCCTACACTCATGAAGCTGGCCCCGGAAGTTAGGTCCCATCCAGAGAAATGTGAAGGACATTTTCTCCATCTTCCAGGCTAAACTAGAATCTTATAATCTCATAATCTCACAAGGAGATTTTTCATTTTAACAGAATTGCTAAGAAATGAACAATAAAAAAATCAGTGGAAAGCAAAGGAGAAGGATAAAATGAATGGAGAGCAGACTCAGAAGAAGGGAGCCAGCCAGAAGAGAGGGTGGTCTGGGCCTTCACCCAAGACTCTGCAGAGAGGCTTTGGACAAAAACTGTATCAAAGCAGCTGCTAGCAAGAAGTTGCTCTGATGATCTCAGATACTTATTTAGGAAGCTGACTGGTAGAAAAAAGGTAGAACATTTGGAAGCAAAGGCGCAAAGAAAGTTGACGAATCCCTGAATTTGACCTAAGGAGAGATTGCTCTCTGAGCTGAGGAACCTCAGGGGAACCTCAAAGCGGAGGAATGGCAAGGGAGGACCTCATAAACTACAAAGAAAGTCAGAAAATCTCACATTCTCATGAGCACACCATAAAACAAAAGGGTACCCTCGCCTGAGTGCACAACAATATGCCATTTGTAGATTGTCATCTGAAGAGAATCCCCAGCCCTCAAATGACCCCCTTTGCCCAATTCCCCTTTACTCCTCAGCCTCTTCGATTTCGAAGCAATTCACTGGCTGAGGACAGAGGCTGTCTGAATGTTCATGTTACTAACCTCCATGGCCAAATGAAGACACTATCCCAAAGGCACACTGGTGGGCAAAGTCAGTTTTGGATTTGGATCCTATTATTCTGATTCCAATCCTGTGCTCACCCCTTGAATAACTACTACATGATATGGTGAAATGTAGACACGTAAGCCTTTTACTGATGCAAAAGAAGTCAAATAACGTCAATGAGGGGACATTACTCAGAATGTCTACAGGGTGACTGCAAAGGACAGGCAGGGCAGATGAACAATTACAGAGGGATGGGGACAGTGATGCCCAAACACACAGGACCTACTACTACATAATTCTGCTTAGGAGGACTCCATTTCCAGCTTTATCTCTGTCTCTCTCTGTCTTTCTTTATTTCTGTCTTTGCTTCTCTCTCTCTCTCACACACACACACACACACACACACACACCAAACCCAGACAGCTCTCAGACCAGTCCT
>NW_025410293.1:0-8211 GCF_002201575.2 Neomonachus schauinslandi
GGTGGCTCAGTTGGTTAAGCGACTGCCTTCGGCTCAGGTCATGATCCTGGAGTCCCTGGATCGAGTCCCGCATCGGGCTCCCTGCTCGGCAGGGAGTCTGCTTCTCCCTCTCTCACTCCCCGTTTGTGTTCCCTCTCTCGCTGTGTCTTTCTCTGTCAAATAAATAAATAAAATCTTTAAAAATAAATAAATAAATAAATAAATTCTCTAAGCAATGTTTTATAGTTTGCAATATACAGATCTTGTACATACTTTGTTACATTGATTCATATTTCATTTTTAAATATTATTGTAAATGTATTTTATTAATTTCCATTCCCAGTTGTTTTAGGATATAGATATACAGTTGAATTTTCCATATCAGTTTTACATTCTATATAAAATATATCTGTTGCAAATTTTACTTATTCTAGTAGCTTTAGACTAGATTATAGACTCCTTAAAGGTTTTTTGACATTCATATTGTCTTTGAATTAACAGTTTTGTTTCTTCTTTTCCAAATTGTATGCCTTTTATTTATTTATTTTTTTGCATTATTGAACTATCTGGAACCTTGAGTACAGTACTGAATACAAGTGGTGAGAGCTGATATCCCACCTTGTTCCCATCTTAGGGGCATGGTATTTTAGTCTTTTACCACTAAGTATCATGTTAGCTATAAGTTTTTGTTGCTTCCTTTTATCAGTTGATAAAATTACCTTGTATTCCTAGTTTTTATCATAACGAATGTTGAATTCTGGCAAATGCTTTTCCTGAATCTATTAAGATATGGGTTTTTTTTAGTTCATTAATATGATGGATTACATTGATTGTCTTTTAACTGTTATATCAAAATTGCATTTCTGGGATAAAGCCCACTTGCTCATGTTGTATCATCCTTTTAATATGTGGCTCAATTTGACTTGCTAAAATTTTATTGAGGATCTGTTAAGATTTTTTAAGGATTTTGCATCTATGTTTATAAGACATATTGGTCTTTAGTTTTATCTTCTTATAATGTCTTTGTCTAATTTTGGCATCAAAGTAATTATGGCATCATAAAATGAGTTAGGAAGTTTTTATTCCTTTTCTACGTTCTGGAAAAAATGTGTAGAATTGGTATTATTTCTTTATCAAAATTTTGGTACAGTTGATTACTGGAATCATGTGCACCTGCAGTTTTTCTGGAACTGTTTTTATCTACAAATTCAATATTTTTTTTTTTTTTTAAAGATTTTATTTATTTATTTGAGAGAGAGAGAATGAGGGACAGAGAGCATGAGAGGGGGTAGGGTCAGAGGGAGAAGCAGACTCCCTGCTGAGCAGGGAGCCCGATGCGGGACTCGATCCCGGGACTCCAGGATCATGACCTAAGCCGAAGGCAGTCGTTTAACCAACTGAGCCACCCAGGCGCCCCTACAAATTCAATATTTTTGCTAGACATAGAGCTAATCAGGTTACCTGTGTCTTCTTAAGTATACTTTGGCAGTTTTAGTCTTTCAAAGAATTTTTCATTTCATCTGTGTTGTTGAGCTTATTGCCTAAAGTCCATAATTTTCACTTTTCAGCCTCTTAATATCAGTAGATTTTGTAGTGACATCCCCTCTTTCATTCATGATATAATTTGTATCGGTCTAACTATACATTTAAAATTTATTGATACTTTCAGCAATGCTTGGCAGACAGGTATGTACTATTTGTCTTTTTGTTTATATATATATCAAATTGCACATTTGCATTTCTATTCTATTACGTTACATCGTATTTCACAAAATGGTCCTGTGGCTAAAAAAGTAGTACATATATTCTTTAAAGTATTGCTAGAAATTTTAATGTAAATCTTGCCATTGAGGGAAAAATGATAAGGTTAAATAGTTAATAGTTTGTGCAAATATGGAGGATGAATTTGAATGGGCTATAATGAGTGAATTTATAAGTATCATGATTTTGTAAAGTAGTTAAAAATGAAATGGAAATAGTAAATACAGTGATTTTTATCTGAAAATTGGTTTTCAGTGGACTGGAGATCAATTTTCTCCTTTAATTTTTACCCTTTAATTCATTGTTACAGCTTTTTTTTTTTCCAGTAGTGGCATGAAACCATCAGAATTTAAGCAGGGCACAGTGATCTTGCTAATAAACCAATTGAGTTTTTCTAGTACAAGTGCAAATTTATACCTTTCCAGTTAGAAATGATGAATATTGCTGCTAAAGAAAGAGATGAAGTAAAACATATTCAGGGTACACCAAATGAAAACAGGTATAATTCAAGTTATTGCAGAGAAAATATAAAAGAAGTCATAAAGTTAATGATGAACAGTGGGTACAGAAGACAAAGTATATTAGTTATCTAATGCAATATAATAAACTAACATAAAACCTAGAAGCCTAAAACAAGTTATATTTATTATCTCATAATTTCTGTGGGTCAGGAATTTAGGAGCAGCTTATCTGGGCGGTTCTGGCTCAGCATCTCTAAAGATGTTGTAGTCAAGATGTCAGCCGCGTCTTCAGGCATTGGAAGGCTTGACTGGGGTTGTAGGATCTGCTTCCAGGATGGCTTACTCTGAGGACTGTTGCCTGGAAACCTCACTTCTTTTATGGTTGTTGAAAGAACTCATGTCCTTGATACGTGGACCTGTCCATAGAGCTGAGTGTTCTCACAAAAGGTCAGTGAGGTTCCTCTAGAGCAAGTGATCCAAGGAGGAAGCCACAATGCTTCTGTATGACCTAATCTCAGAAGCTTCACTCTATTTCTGCCATATTCTATTTGTTAGAGGTGAGCTACTAAGCTC
This sequence comes from Neomonachus schauinslandi, assembly GCF_002201575.2. Lineage (NCBI taxonomy): Eukaryota > Metazoa > Chordata > Mammalia > Carnivora > Phocidae > Neomonachus > Neomonachus schauinslandi. The sequence continues at coordinate 2,775 of NW_025410293.1, forward strand.
AGTGTACACCCAAGAGGAAAGGAACTAATGTTGACCTTTTGAAGAAAGGAGTGTCAGAAAATTTGTGGACATATTTTTAAACCACCACAGAAGGCTTGCTATTGGTGAAATTCATCAATAAGAGAACATTTTGGAATTTCAGTATCATACTATATAAAACAGCAATTAATATCGTGTGCTCTTTGCTGGCATTTTGCTTTAGAGTTTAACTAAACCCCATTTCGCATACAAGGAATACATGTACAGTTGACCCTTGAGTGACACAGATTTGAACTGCACAGGTCCACTGATACGTGGGTTTTTTCAGTAAGTACACTATAGTACTGAAAGGCATTTTCCTTATGTTTTTAATAACATCTTCTTTTCTCTAGATTACTTTATTGTAAGAATATAGTATGTGATACAGATAACTTACAAAATATGTGTTAATCGACTGTTTTGTTATCAGTATGGGTTCTGGTCAATAGTAGGCAATTAGTAGTTAAGCTTTGGGGGAGTCAAAAGTTATACACAGATTTTTGACTGTGCAGGGAGGTCAGCACCCTTAATCCCCCCCCCCCCCAACCATTGTTCAGCTATCAACTGTATAAGAAAAAAACTGCTGGATAGGGGCGGCTGGGTGGCTCAGTTGGTTAAGCGACTGCCTTCGGCTCAGGTCATGATCCTGGAGTCCCGGGATCGAGTCCCACATTGGGCTCCCTGCTCAGCAGGGAGTCTGCTTCTCCCTCTGACCCTCCTCCCTCTCATGCTCTCTCTATCTCATTCTCTCTCTCAAATAAATTAATTTAAAAAATCTTAAAAAAAATGCTGGGTAACTTCTCATTTGTTTATTAATGAAAATATGTGCTGTGGAAGATTTTTGTTTGTTTAGTGAATGATCACTGTATATACTGTGATGTAGGTTGTCTTGGAGTAAGTATTGAATGTTACACCAGTTATATGTGTAGAGAGGAAGGGATCACTAGTGAAAGGAAAAAGGTTGCCCCTGATCACAGAGTACTTTATTCACAGAATACAAGTGTTGGTCAGCCACATTACTGGTAACATTCGATCAGTTTTGAGGGAAATAGGGACATTTTAAATACAGCCAAATTTTGGCTGTTGATTATCTTTTCAGCTTCTTTTGGCAAAGAAAATGGCAGCCATGTAAAATGTTGCTTTTTCATACACAAGAACACTTGTGGTCAGGGCAAGTGGCGCTTACATGAATTTTTATTAAATGATGAATGTGAGATTAAAACATTTTAATGAATGGGGGCGCCTGGGTGGCTCAGTTGGTTAAGCGACTGCCTTCGGCTCAGGTCATGATCCTGGAGTCCCTGGATCGAGTCCCGCATCGGGCTCTCTGCTCGGCAGGGAGCCTGCTTCTCCCTCTGACCCTCCCCCCTCTCATGTGCTCTCTCTCTCTCTCTCATTCTCTCTGTCTCAAATAAATAAATAAAATCTTTAAAAAAAAAAAAAAACATTTTAATGAAGTTATTATTTCTGACCACAGTTGTTTCTCTGAGTGGCTTTCTTAGGTGTAATCCAGAATGAAAACATAGTGGCTAAGACTTAAGTTAGTTCTGGAGTCAGGTTTCCTGGGTTCAAAACCCAGCTGGACCGTTTAGAAGCTACAGGATCTTAGACAAGTCATTTCAAACCTCTGTGAGTCAATTTCATTATCAGGGAATAAAGTTGATAGTACCTACCTTAAAGAATTTTCCTAAGGATCAGATGGGATAATCCATATAAAATGCTTATGCAGCCTGGCATATAGTCATCATGCAATAAACATTAGGTATTTTGACACTATTATATCCTGCATGTGTTATTTCAGGGCAAAATACCGTGAACTGCAGTTAACCTATAAAATTTCTTAGGAAGTTATACTTGTGGTTAAAATAGCTCAGTCACCATGATTTTGACCCTTTCTCAACACTTAATGCTTTATTTTAATCATCTATGAGAAGAATCTATAACCTATCATTGCATATATTTTAAACCCATATCCACAAGCATCCATAGAATATGAAGAAATACTTGGCTGAGCCCAGTGCAACTAAATGGTGGGTTAGGAATCTTTGATTCCACTCTCCCAATATAAATCCCTCACCTCTCCAGATTTACAGTTGGTGTGTTCATCAACTTAAAGTGAAGAGGAATCCTTTAATTAGTCTTTAGTGAGAAATCTACCCCAATTTCTGGTCTGTGTTCAAGTGTAAAGTCCATAACTACCTATTAAAACCATAAACTGTGAACTAGAATTTTCAACCTTAACAGTATTAGAGAATAAGGGGAAAATGATTGGAAGAGGAAATTGACCTTTGAATTGAGCTATTTTTGTTTAGCTGGCTGTAGATATTTTGATGAAATATTTCAACAATATTTTCCTTCCCTCGGGTATGAAATAACCATTATTTTTTATTTTTAAAATGTGTCTTTTAAGTTAAAGAATTATAAATCTTTAAAAAAAAAAGTCATCTAAAATCGGTGCTTGCCTTTTTTTCATGAAATGCCTTAGTGGGCAAACACCCTCACTCTCATGAAAGTTGAGAGTTTGAGTGACTCACTATAGTCAGAGAGATACTAGAGCTGCAGCGTCCACACAAGAGCCATAACATGAAATAGACAATTCAAACGATAGAAATTTGAAACAGGGAGAGAATCCTTCCAAGAGGAGGAGGCCAGTCTAGAACAGACTTACAGAGCAGGTGGGATCTGGACCTTGAAGGAGGTGAGGGAATTTTAGGCATATAAATGGGAGGAGAACTTTTCAAGCAAAGAAAACAATGTATCCAGTAGCATCACACTAGGCCGGTGTAGGGCATGTTTCAGGGACAGTGACTAGAATAGTTTGACTAGAAAAAAAAAGGGGTGAGGGATAAAAGAGACCTTGACTAGACCCACACTATGAGGTCCATCAAAAGCTTGGCACCAACTCAGTCCAGCTCTCATGTTAAGGCATCCTCTTATAAACCATATTTAGAAAGAATATGAAAAAGTAAGTGAGTGGGAGAAAGTAATCCTAAAAAGCATTAAGAGGGGGCAGCCCTATTTCTTTGCTTTATTTCTGTACTTCTGTTTAATGTTCTATATCACCAAGGCACACATTTCTGCCCTTCTGAGAAAGAATCCATGAAGGATGTCTTTCTCTGTCAAAAAGAGAAACCTTTCTTTGTATAATAAAAGTGGTGTGAGGGAATCATTAGTTAAATTGTCATGGTGTTGTTTTTGCTATGAAATGGCAGATTTCCTGGACTTCACTCTTGGTATTTATGACTGTGATGGGGCAGACAACCAAAGTGGATATATATCTCCATGACTTTGAGTAAAATTCAAAAGTCATTTCAGCAGTTTGAGTTAACAGAGTGCAATGCTATTCAAGAAATGTAAACAACGGCTTTATTCAGTCATCTTCTCTATGAAAAGTTTTATCTGCGACTTAATTTTGTGAATACAGAGAATACCGATTCCTGTATGAAAAACTATTTCTCAAGCAGGTGCTCTCTCTTCTTCCTTCGTCTTTCATTGCCCAACTCCTTGGCTTTATTCTCTGTAAAGAAAAAGACCTGACCTTACTGTTTTACTGCTCCAGAGAAATTCATTCTTTCATTTCTGATGGGTTAACAACCATTAAAAGTACTGATTAACAACAACCTTCTCCAATCCCCAGCCCTCAGAACACAGAATTAGGACAATGCTTGGTAAATGCTTATACTCTCTCTCTTTCACCTGTTTTCAGAAGAAAAAAAAATATTCTTGAGAAAAATGTAGGCTCGGATGAAATGTAGACTTAATAGTGGTGTACCATTTTGAGTAGAGTGCTGGGACATGTCAGAGGACTCATATGGGATGCCTAGGTAGCAGTGTGGAAGAAAGGGGAACTGGATAGTTAGGAACCTGAGTCAGGGCAGCACGGATGAGAGATTGACAGTTCTTTCAGATTAGGTGCTTGAGGTTACCTTAAAAATATCAGGGTGCTTGGCCAATAAGAGAGGGCAGAGACTTTGAGAAGAGTTGTTGTGACTTCCCTATCATGATGTCTAACTTTCCTCCCTCACTTGCCTCCCCTCTCTCCTGGCACCCCCTATAAATCATAACGATGATTTCCTTAGAGTACAGTGGATAGGGATCATCATCAGACAACATATTTCAACAAAATTCTCAAATGTGAAAAGCAAATGGAAAAGTGATCATGACTGAAAGAAGTAGAGAAAGCTCTACCCTAAGAGTCTTGCAGAGGGACATAGCTCAGGAGGCCATTTCCCTTCTCAGAAGAATCTCCACAAGACTGCCGACCTGGCAGCAGCAGATTATGGCAGAGCTGGAGACAGAGGAGTGGGACTGAAAACAAATGGGTCTTAATACAAAATATGTCCTCTTTGTCCCTGGCAGAGCCAGCAGCCAACTGAGTACTTGGCCCTAAACAAAACAACAACAAAACCCCAGAGCTATCCTTTCTGAAGAAATTGAACAGACTGTACACCATCTAGTGAAAAATTAGGAAAGTTAGTATGGTTGCTGGTATTCCTAATAAAGACTTCTTTTTGGCTTCTGGAATGCCCCCCGCCACACACATGCTGCCCACAGGATGAGGGGCTGGCTCCCCACTCCTCACGCTGCAGCCATGGTGTCAGTCTGGAAGCCCCACTCCTGCCTCCACAGAGCTTGCACTCAGCATTCCTTCATTCATAACATCACCTGACAGCCCAGGGCTTTCAGTAACTTCATCAAAACTTCCAGCAGGTAGTATCCAAAATCTATAAAGAACTCATCAAACTCAACACCCAAAGAACAAAGAATCCAATCAAGAAATGGGCAGAAGACATGAACAGACATTTTTCCAAAGAAGACATCCAAATGGCCAACAGACACATGAAAAAGTGCTCAATATCGCTCGGCATCAGGGAAATCCAAATCAAAACCTCAATGAGATACCACCTCACACCAGTCAGAATGGCTAAAATTAACAAGTCAGGAAACAACAGATGTTGGCGGGGATGCGGAGAAAGGGGAACCCTCCTACACTGTTGGTGGGAATGCAAGCTGGTGCAGCCACTCTGGAAAACAGTATGGAGGTTCCTCAAAAGGTTGAAAATAGAGCTACCATATGATCCAGTAATTGCACTACTGGGTATTTACCCCAAAGATACAAAAGTAGGGATCCGAAGGGGTACATGCACCCCGATGTTTATAGCAGCAATGTCCACAATAGCCCAACTGTGGAAAGAGCCAAGATGTCCATCGACAGATGAATGGATAAAGAAGAGGTGGTATATATATACAATGGAATATTATGCAGCCATCAAAAGGAATGAGATCTTGCCATTTGCAACGACGTGGATGGAACTGGAGGGTATTATGTTGAGTGAAATAAGTCAAACAGAGAAAGACATGTATCATATGATCTCACTGATATGAGGAATTCTTAATCGCAGGAAACAAACTGAGGGTT
>NW_025410294.1:0-8207 GCF_002201575.2 Neomonachus schauinslandi
AACTCAATGTTTTAAAATGGACTTTTATTTTGAAATAATTGTAGATTCACATGCAATGATAAGGAATAATACAGCAAGATCTTATAATACTCTTTACCTCCTTTCCCCTAATGTTAACATCTTGCAAAACTATAGTACAATATCACAACCAGGATATTGACATTGATACAATCCACCAATCTTATTCAGATTTCCCTAGTATGCATTTGTATGTGTGTATTTTATGCTATACAATTATAGCACCTGTGTAGGATTATCTATCTACTACCACAGTGAAGATACAGTATGTTTGCAGTGATCAATACAAAGACCCCTGTGTTGCCCTTTTGTAACACACCCACCTCCCTTACTGTGCCCCTCTCCTCATCCCTAACCCTGGCAACCACTAATTTGTTCTCCATTTCTAAAACTTTATCCTCTCAAAAGTGTTATATAACTATATTATACACCTGAAACTAATATAACACTATGTTAATTATAGTGGAATTTTTAAAAGAGTGTTATAGAAATGAATCATACAATGTGTAGCCTTTTGGGATTGCTTTTTTCATTCAGCATAATTCCCTGGAGATTCATCCAAGTTGTTGCTGTATCCTTAGTTTATTCCTTTTTGTTGCTAAATAGGATTCTGAGGTATGGGTACCCCACAGTTTAACCATTCACATGTTTAAAGACATATAGGTTGCTTCCAGGTTTTGACTATTATGAATAAAGCTGTTTTGAACATTTGGGTGTGGTTTTTTGGTTTGTGACTATGTTTTTATTTCTCTGGGAAAATGCATAAGAGTGCAATTGCTGGATTATATTGTAATTGCATGTTTAGTTTTTAAAGAAACTGTCAAACTGCTTTCCTAGTTATCCAGTTCCTCACCATCTTGCCAGGACTTAGTGTTGTCAGCCCCTTTTAAAAATTTTAATTAGTCTGATAGGTCTGTAGTGATATCTCAGTATGGTTTTATTTTGCATTTCCCTCATGGTTAATAATATTGAACATTTTTTTCATGTGCCTCTTCAATAAAATGTCTGGTCCTGTCTTTTGCTCTTTTTCTATTTGGATTTTTTTGTACTGTTGAGTTTGGGAGGTCTTTATTTATCTCGATGTTAGTCCTTTGTGAGATACGTGGCTCACAAATCTTTTCTCTAAGTCTGTAGCTTGTCTTTCATCTGCTTCATGTGTGCTTTCATGGAGAAAGGCTTTTAATTTTGATGAGGTCCCTTATGGACTGAATCTTTGTGTCCCTGCAAAATTCATATAATGAATCCTCAATGTGATGGTATTAGAAAGTGGAGGCTTTGGGAAGTAATTAAATTTCGATTAGGTCCTAAGAGTATTACACTCTCATGATGGGATTGATCCCCTTATAAGAAGAGGAAGACAGTGAGCTAGAGGGCTCTAGCTCTCGCTCTGTCTCTCAGTCTCCCCCTCTTTCCCCACCTACCCAGCACTTCATGTGTACTCACTGAAGCAAGGCCAAGTGAATACACTGGGAGAAAATGTCAGTCTGCAATCCAGGAATCAGGCTCTCACTAAACACCTAATCTGCTGGCCTCTTGATCTTGAACTTCCCAGCCTCCAGAACTGAGAGAAAAATTGTTGTTTAAGCCACCCAGTCTGTGGTATTTTGTTATACCAGCCTGCGCATATTAAGGTAGGACAGAGTAGTCCAGTTTATCAGTCTTTCCTTTTATGAATTGTGCTTTTGATGTCAATACTAAGAACTCTTTGCTTAACCCCAGATCCCAAAGATTTTCTCTTATTTTTTCCCCAAATGTTTATGGTTTTATATTTTTCATTTATATCTATGATCCATTTTGAGTTATTCTTTGTGTTAGATATAAGGTTTACATGAGGTTCATTTCTGGGGGCCACAGATGTCCAATTACTCCTGCACTAAATGTTGAAAAGGTTATCCTTCCTCCCAGTAAACTGCTTCTGCATTTATGTAAAAAAAAATCAGTTGAACATATTTGTGTGGATCTACTTCTGGGTTCACTGTTCTGTTCTAGACCTCTACAAATACTACAGTTCTTTGATTACTGTAGCTATATAATAAAACTTAATATCAGGTAAAGTGAGTCCTTCTAATTTATTCTTCTTTTTCAAGATTGTTTCAGATATTCTAGGGCCTTACTTTTAGAATAAAATTGTCTATGTCAACAAAAAAATCCTAGCTGGCATTTTGATAGAAATATATTAAACTAGAGCCCAATTTGGGGAAGAATTGACATCTTTACTACATTGGGTTGTCCAATTCATGAACATAGTATGTCATTTATTTGAGTCTCTGATTTCTTTCATTAGCGTTTTATAATTATCAGTATACAGAACCTATACATGTTTGGTTAGATTTATATTTATTTATGTTTCTTTTGGAGCAAGTACAAATTACACTGTATTTTTAATTTTTGTTTCCATATGTTCATTCCTAACATACAGAAAGACAGTTGATTTTTAGAAGGAAAATATTCAGTCTTTCATCATTGAGTCTGATGTAAGATAAAGGGTTTTTTTGGCACATGCTCTTCATCAGTTTGAGGAAGTTCCCTTCTTTTCCTAGATTGCTAAGAGTTCTTTTCATGAATGGGTGTTGGATTTTTTCAAATGATTTTTCTCCATCAATTGACATGATCATGTGCTATGTCTCTATTAGCCTGTTCTTATGGATTTTATTGATTCATTTTCAAATGTTAAACTAGCCTTTCATTTCATGAATAAATCCCAGTTGATCATAATATATAATTTTTTATACATAGCAGGCTTCAATTTGCTAATTTTTGTTTTTTTTAGGATTTTTGCACCTAAATTCATGAAGGATATTGCCCTATAGTTTTCATTTTTGCCTACGGTCTCTGTATGGTTTTGGTACCATGGTAATACTAGCCTCATATAATGCACTGGGAAGTGATTCTGCCTCTTCTAATTTTCTGATATATATTGTGTAAAACTGGTGTTAATTCTTTAATGTTTGGTAAGATTCTCTAGTGAATAGGGGCGCCTGGGTGGCTCAGATGGTTAAGCGTCTGCCTTCGGCTCAGGTCATGATCCCAGCGTCCTGGGATCGAGCCCCGCATCGGGCTTCCTGCTCAGCGGGGAGCCTGCTTCTCCCTCTCCCTCTGCCTCTCTCCCTGCTCATGCTCTCTCCCTCTCTCTCTCTGTATCTCTGCGTCTCAAATGAATAAATAAAAAAAAATCTTAAAAAAAAAAAAAAAGATTCTCTAGTGAAACTATCCAGACATTCTGCAAATTCATTTTTCAGGAGCTTTTAAATTAGAAATTCAATTTTTATGGTCATATGACTTTTAAAGAATATTTCATTTTGATTGAATTTTGGTAGTTACTGGTTTTTGAGGAATTGCTCCATTTTTTTCTAAGTTGTGAAATTCATGAGCATAAAGTTGTTTGTAGTTTCCCCAGTTATCCTTTTAAAGGTGACAAGTTCTATAGTGATATCTCATTTTATTCTTAAAGTTGGAGATTTGCGTCTTTTGCCCATCTCTTTCCATATTTATTAGTCATGCTAGAGGTTTGTCAATTTTATTGGTTTATTTTCAAAGAACTAGGTTTTTTATTTCCTCTGTTGTTTTCCTATTTTCAATTCCATTTATTTCTGCTATTATCGTTATTATTCCCTTCCTTTCTGGTTGATTTGTGTTTATTTTGCTCTTCTGTTTCTAATTTTTTGAGGTAGAAACTACAGTTATTGATTTGAGACCTTCTTCTCTACCACTAGCATTTAGAGGTATACTTCCTTCTCAGCACTGCTTTAGCTGTATCTCATATATTTGGTATGTTTTATTTTTCATTCTGCCTTAGGTACTTAAAAAATTGTATTGAGACTTCCTCTTAACCCTCCCTATTCCCAGTTTGCTGAGAGTTTTCATCAAAAATATATGTTGGACTTTCTCATGTGTTTTTTCTACATCTATCTGCCCTCTGGCTCCAACATTTTACATTTTTCTCATATACAAAATCCCCTCCTGCACCTTATTCTAGAAATTCTGTGGTTTTAGCCATTACATTTAGGTTTTTGATCCATTTGAGTTAACTTTTATATGAGGTGTGAGGTAGAGTTGAGGTTCATTTTTTGCTTATAGCTATCCATGTGTTCCAGCACCCTTTGTTGAAAAGATCATCCTTTCCTGCTTGAATTGGCTTGGCACCTTTGTCAGAGATCAATTCACCAAATATGACCCACTAGGTTTATCTCTGGGGTCTCTATTCTATTCTGTCAATCTATATGTTTATCCTTATGCCAATATCATTGTACCTTGACTACTGTGTCTTTAGAATAAGTCTTGAAAGCAGGTTGTGTGAGTCCTTCAGCTTTGTTCTTTTTCAAAATTATTTCAGCTATTTAAGGTCCATGAATTTTCCATATAAATTTTAGAGGAGCTTGTTGATTAAAAAAAAAAAAAGCCTGCTAGGATTTTGATTGGGATTGTGTTGAATCTATAAATCAATCTGGAAATAACTGACAGTTTATATCATCTAAATCATGAACACGGTATGCTTCTCCATCTATATAAGTCTTCAATTTCTCTCAGGAGTGTTTTGTATGGTTTTGTAGATATTTTGTCAAATTTATCCATAAACATTTCCTATTTTTATGCTATTATAAGTGGTGTTTTTAAAAATTTCCATTTTTGATTGCTTATTGCTTGTATACAGAAATACATTGTTTTTGTATCTTGATCTTTGTGAACTTGCTAAATTCACTTATTAATTCTAGTAGCTTTTTTGTAGATTCTTTAAGATTTCTTACATAGGGGCGCCTGGGTGGCTCAGTCGGTTAAGCGTCTGCCTTCAGCTCAGGTCATGATCCCAGGGTTCTGGGATCGAGCCCCACGTCGGGCTCCCTGCTCAGTGGAGAGTCTGCTTCTCCCTCTCCCTCTGCCTGCCTCTCTGCCTACTTGTGCTCTCTATCTCTCTGTCAAATAAATAAATAAAATCTTTAAAAAAAAAAAAAAGATTTCTTACACAGATGAGGGCGCCTGGGTGGCTCAGATGGTTAAGCATCTGCCTTCGGCTCAGGTCATGATCTCAGGGTCCTGGGATTGAGTCCCGCATCGGGCTCCCTGCTCCCTGGGAGCCTGCTTCTCCCTCTGCCTCTCTCTCTGTGTCTCTAATGAATAAATAAATAAAGTCTTTAAAAAAAAAAGATTTCTTACATAGATGATAATGTCATCTGGGAATAAAAGTTCTACTTCTTCCTTTCCAATCTGGATGCCATTTCTTTTTCTTACATTGGTATCCTGGTTAAGATCTAAAATACAATGTTGAATGGAGATGGTAAGAGCTGAAATTCCTTTTTTTTGTTTGTTTGTTTTTTATTATTATGTTCAGTTAGCCAACATATAGTACATCATTAGTTTTTGATGTAGGGTTCAACGATTCATTAGTTGTGTATAACACCCAGAAGAGCAGAAATTCTTGTCTCATTCCTGACCTTAGCTGTCAGTCTTTCCCTATGAAACATGGCAATAGTTTTAAATGTTTTGTAGATACCCATTATAAGCTCTATTCCTATTTTGCTGAGAGTTTTTCTTTTTTAAGTAGGCTCCACACCCAGCGTGGACCCAACATGGGGCCTGAGCTCACGACCCTGAGATCAAGACCCGAGCAGAGATCAAGAATTAGACGCTTAACTGACTGAGCCACCCAGGCGCCTCTCACTTAGAGTTTTATCACAAATGTATATTGGACTCTCTCAAATGCTTTTCCTACATTTATATCTGCCTTCTGCCTCATACATTTTACATTTTTCCCATACGTAAAACACATTCATCCTCACCCAAGGCCTCCAAAAATCCCATCCTATTACAGTGTCAGCTTGAAGCCAAGATCTCATTGTCTAAATCTGGTCCAGGTGCACATAAGCCTCCTTGAAAATAGTCTATCTTGATCTGATGACCCAGGAACTAAAGAGACAAGTTATCCAACCCCCATAGCCAACATATCATAGTGGGACATTGGATAACCTCTAGACACCCTCTCCTTCCAAAAAAGGAAAGAGTGGGAAGCATATAATGACCAATCTGTAGTATTTTTTGTTTCTCACACATGGTTCCTTATTTCCTGCCAACTTACTTTCGGTTTACATTCACCCTGCAGAAAAGGTCACTGGTTCTTAGCCTAATGTGGGAGATCACCTATGACCACCTCTTCACACACACACACAGACACACACACACACACATGCACACACGTACATTCTAGCATGCCCAGCACTGTGACTTCTGTTTCTGGTTTGCCCAGACTGGTGAATGCCCTAAGGGGAAGTTCAGTTTGGAATGCTAAATTCTCCCTGATGTTTCTCCCTTGACATTTGATTTTACCTGGTAATCCCTCTCTTGTCAATTCTTTGGTGCTTTATTTATAAAGACGTTTATACTATTTCATCTAAATTGTTTTTGTTTTCTTTTTTTCTGGGAGTTGGTTTGAATCCCTAGCTTACTTGATAGTTTCCCCCACTATAATCAGTATCGGTGTGCGTAATGGAAAAAGCTTAGGCCCTCTTTCCCAAACAGTTTGAATTTTCCCTCAGAATCCTCTTAATACATTGGAGTTGATACACAGAATCATGTCTGCTCTCGGGAGGAGCTTTCAGGTCTCTAGCTATCAGAGGGACCAACCGCCCTGGTTTGCCTGACTGGGGGGTTTCTAGATACAAGACTCTCCGCATTAAGCCTGGAGAAGTTCTGGTCAGACCAGGATGATCTGGTCACCCTCTCAACTATAACTTTGCTTTCATCACTAAGTGTAGGTGTGAGTAACCCACCCCTCTTTTCTTAGAGAAGGACACGAACCATCACACTTTCCAGTGAGATCAGATAATCCCATGGTCCTGCAGCTCCTTATCTGTCCTCCGCCTGCTAGTTGACCAATGAGGTGGCTCAGCTGGACCGAAGTAAGTTCTCTGGGAGACTTGATATTGATGGCATTGGTGCCACCTCCTTGAGCTCAAGTCTGGGTGATCTTAACAGGGCATTTCCCTGGCCAGGAATCTTCTAGAACAAAGATGCACTAGATGGTCCCCAATAAATGTATAAAGTGGTATGGAGCTGGTTTTCCTCTCCTGTAGCACTTTCCATGACTCATCCTGCTGGCCTAGCCCAACATCACCTTGTGGTGGAGTAATAAAAGATAAAGGGAGAGCGTCCTCTCCGTTCATTTTCTTCTTGTAAATTGTTATTTTTTTTAGTGAGCTTTACACATATACCAGGTATGCTAGTGGTACTTACGGCTCTGACCCTTGCACAACATCTAGGATTACTATAGCACAACACAACACCAGGTATTACCCACAGCGAACATTTACTGCAACTACTACTCTGTGACAGATAAACGACAATTTCGTCAAATGGGAATTTGGAGCTTTCTGCCTGAACTCAGCATTAATGGCTTATGTTCATTGCAATGTATTAGTGTAACATTCTGAGAGAGAGGTGTCAAGGGAGAGAATCTGGGACTAAATGAATTAAATAAAAACAAAGGAAAGAGGATCAGGACTAGAACAGAACAAAGATATTTCCCTTAACCACACCTGGCTAAGAGTTTTTCCTTATTAAAAAGGGCAGCACATCTCAATGGATGGTCCAAGGATCCATGGGGTTCCCAAAATCTTTAGGGCTTTTGCAGCATCATTATTATTTTCCTAACAATACGAAAACAATCATCACCTTTTTTCACTCTCGTGGTCTCACCAGCATACAGTGGAGTTTTCCAGAGGCTCCGTGATATTGACCCTGATAGAATGAACGCAGAAGCAGATGTAAGGATCCAGCTGTCTTCTAGTTAGCCAGATATTCAAGAAATTTGCAAAAACGCAAGGCAGAAGCAGATGTAAGCATCCAGCTGTCTTCTAGTTAGCCAGATATTCAAGAAATTTGCAAAAACGCAAGGCAATGACACTCTTACTAAACTTTTTTGTTTTGGAAACTATTTTTATAAGAAATATGCTATTTAAGGGGCGCCTGGGTGGCTCAGTCGTTAAGCGTCTGCCTTCAGCTCAGGTCATGATCCCAGGGTCCTGGGATCGAGCCCCGCATCGGGCTCCCTGCTCCGCGGGAAGCCTGCTTCTCCCTCTCCCACTCCCCCTGCTTGTATTTCCTCTCTTCGCTGTGTCTCTCTCTGTCAAATAAATAAATCTTTAAAAAAAAAAATATGCTATTTATTTTAGCATGCAAAAGATTGTTATTGTTATTTG